>NW_020957097.1:2771-9255 GCF_003031625.1 Empidonax traillii | reverse complement strand
AGTCAGCTTGAAGAAGACAGAAGTTTTATATCAGCCTGCACCTCAGGAAGCCTTCCATCATCCCCATATCACCATTGGTGAAACAACACTCAAATCAGTCCAACAGTTTAATTATCTGGGAAGCATCATCTCCTCAGACGGTAAGATTGATGCTGAAATTGACAACAGGTTAGCAAAGGCATACAGTGCTTTTGGTAAACTCCGTAAAAGAGGGTGGCAAAACAAACACCTGAAGAAAAGTACTAAGATCAGTGTTTACAGAGCCATCGTGCTGTCCACTCTTCTATATGGTTCTGAATCGTGGGTCATTTACCGGCACCACTTGCGTCTTTTAGAACGCTTCCATCAGCGCTGCCTCCGTACAATCCTTAACATCCACTGGACTGACTATGTGACCAACACGTCTGTCCTTGAACAGGCAGCAGTCCCAAGCATTGAGACCATGCTGCTGAGAACACAGCTGCGCTGGGCAGGGCACGTCTCCAGGATGCAGGACCATCGCCTCCCTAAGATCGTGCTTTATGGGGAACTTGCCACTGGCTGCCACAAGAGAGGAGGCCCGAAGAGGAGATACAAGGACTGCCTGAAACAGTCCCTCAGCCTTGGCAATATTGACCACAACCATTGGTCTACCCTGGCCTCCAATCGGGAGCCCTGGAGACACACCATCTATAACGCTGCTGCTGCTTTTGAGAACACACGCAGGATCACTCTCGAGGAGAAAAGACAACGCAGAAAGAATCGTGTCTTGTCGATATCACCTGGGGAGTCTTTCTGCTGTACGTTCTGCAACCGGACTTGTCTATCTCGCATTGGCCTTTTTAGCCATCAGCGCGCTTGTAGCAAGCGTGGGTAGAGCCCCTCTCAAATCTTCGTTCGCGAAGCCTAGCCATGAGTGACTTGTTCGTGCTTACAATTACCTACAGTTACAGTTTGAAGGTGGGCTGGAAAGCATGTAAGGCAGGGAGACCAGTCTGGGCTTACTGCCAAGGGACCACACAGCCGGGACAGGGAAACAATCTGATAGGTCAGTTAAGACAACCAATGGACTGGCACATAAAGCAAAGGAAGGTGCGAGCCAGCCCTGAGAGACCCAATCACATTCAAGAAGAGGGCTATATCACCTTTTAAGGAAGAAAAGGAGCGGGGGGAAAAGGGAGTGGTTATGTAAATTAAGAAACCTTAAAAGGACTCATCCCTCCCATTCTGGGTGTGCTCTCCGACTCTGGCTCAAGACCAACTGCACTCAGCGCGCTGAAAATAAAGTTCTTTGTTTCACTTTATTTGGCTGTCTTTAAAAGTTTAATTAGAGATATTTCTCACAATTTGGGGGCTCATTCGAGATCCAAAGTCGGTTGAGGGACCAGTGAATCTGGAAGGTGTGCCCCACTGATTTCAGAGGTCCAGAGACCTGTGCCCTCTCCTGGGACAGCAGAGATGGAGGACCCTAGGACAGATGGGGTGAAACAAAGAAGTGGGGTAGGGAAACCAGATCCATTATTGAAATTATACCAGGCAACTGCTAAATCACGTGCACGGGACCCGGTAAGAAAAGGGAAGGACTACCCCCAAAGTATTGGATCCGAGGAGTGTGCATTTGTGTGACTGAGACGTATCAAAAGATAGGAAGCAAATGTGGAGTCCTTCTAACCATAGTTCCATACCCGCATGAGGGGATTGGCTGGCGAAGGGACGAAGTGGTTGTTGTGAAGCAAGAGTGGAATACTCCTGGGGGTGGAGAACTGCAGGTAGTTCTGACTTTATAGAGAAGGTATTTTGAGGGATCTGGTTTAGAAAGGAAGCTCAGGAGTGTACAAAGTATGCCAAAGGAAGGACCATATCCCGGAGAGTGTATGTGTTCACTCCTCGGGATGGGGGGCGGGGAAAGGCCCCCGGGAAGGAAAGGGTCGGGAAAGACCCTCAGCATTCCCCTAGATAGCCCATTGGGTGGAATACTGAATATATGGGACGAGTTGGAAGAGACTCGGAATAAGGATAAAGCAGTTTTCCCCCCTTGGGAGTAAAAATATCTGTTCAGAAAGTTATTGGTGTGAGGGAGTGGGGAGACATTGAAAAGGGATTTGTTAATGATGCCTCAGGCTGGGACGAACTTGTTAGAGGTGTCATGGTTTTGCCCAGCCAGCCAGCCCCTGGGGCTGAGGATGGTTTTATCCAGGTGGATTTCCAGACAAAAAGCCAATCAGAAATTCCAGTAATGGCCAGTCTCTTCGCGAACGAAGAACCGGGGAAGGTCTTTACACCTTCCAGCCTGCGCATTGGAGTTTTTTAGGTGAGACACAGTGTGCGCGGAACTGAGCCCACCCTTTAATCCTAAGGTTCATCTGCCGGGGCCAAGTACGCTTGGACGGTGGCAGCGAGGTCCTCAGGACGTAGATGGATTGCCTTACAGGGCTAGCGAGCTCCATCTGCCTGGGGAGTGTCCTAACCGGGAATCAAACCCAGATCTCAGCGTTGACAACGCTGTGGTTTAGCCACTGCACCACCAGGGACACTAGAAATTCCAGTAACGCCTTTGATAATTACATATTTAAGAAAACGGAAGATAAGGTTGGTTGCGCAGTTGAAATTAGGTAGCCATGTAGAAGCGGCGGCAGGCCCAGGTGGGGGCCAGGCCCCCTCCTCCCCTGACCTGGGCCGGGGTAGGTGTAGCACTGAAGCACTCCTTCTCTCTTGTAAGAGAGTGGAGAAAAAAAACTTTAGAGGACTGACTGCTTGGACAGAAACCGCTGCAGAAAAATTCCGGTAAAGAGATAACAAAGTTTCCAAGGTCGAAGATGGCAACCGGAGGAGAGAGAGAGGAGAAGTTCGAAAGGGGGGCTGCTTCTTCCCCCTTTTGCTCTCTCCCTTTAGCAGGGAAAAGACTGAAAAATAAATCTCTGCTACCTTTGAAAGATTGTTGGGGTGAGGAGACCCCCATGCGGCTCACAAAAGAGCTTGTAGATGTACAAGGAAGCCAAGACTTCATGAGAAGGACTGAAATGAGGCAGAGTCCTGTTGAAGATTTATGACCCTGAGAGGGATGAGGCTTACGCCGGAGTGAGAACGGCTTGGGTGAACTTGGGATCTCAGTGAGAGATCCATGCTGCTGGTGCTGGAAATTTGTAACCCTGAGAGAACCTACGCTGGAGCAAGAATGGCTCGGGTAGGGATGTTGGGATCTGTGTGTGAGATCCAAGCTACTGCTGAAGATTTATGACCCTAAGAGAGAGCCTTACACCAGAGTGAGAACGGCTCGGGTAAGCTTGGGATCCAAGTGAGGGATCCATGCTAGACCCATGTCGGAGAGGTCTACCAAGGACTGTTCTCCCGTGGGAAGGGACCTCCACAGGAAACAGGGGTGGACTCATAAGTCATTATCCCCTGTGACCCTGTGGTGAAGATTCATGGTAAACAAGTGTCCTTTTGCAAGTCCATGGAAGAGAAAACCTTCAGGGCCTGGATAACCCCCAGCCTCCGGTCTTAGCCCAGGAGGGGGGTAGGCCCAACCCTGGAGGTCAACACAGAGCAAGAGAGACAGAGAAAGAGTTCCAGCTACGACAAAATGGAGTTGTCGTCCTGAGATAACAGAGGAAGAACTTTAAAGTGCTGCAGAGTTATTGAAGAGACCTGGAGCTCCTAGAATGGAGAAAGAAATTGCTTCTCCTCCTTGGACTAATATAAAGGGGGGAGAAGTATTTTGTGTAAATATATTAGAATTGTTATAAATATAGTTCTTTAGTTTTAACTCATTAGTAATAAATGTTAATATTATTTTTCCCAAATCAGGTCTCTTTTCTCTGCATAAACCTTCTCTCAACTTGAAGTAATTCTGTGGGGGGTGTGAAAGCAAATTAACCCAGAGCAAAACCACGACACGAGGATACTGTGTATCAGGGATTGATGATATTTTTTGGTCTGTGTTTGGTCCAACCACTTGTAAAACTTTTGTTCTTTACCTGCCAAGTTCACTGATAAACAGGAAACTTGTCCTTGGAGAAAGAGTTTCTTGTATAAACTATTTTAATTGGTGTTCTGTGATTCGTTCATAGTCTGTAGAGGACATTTGAAGAAGAAACAGAAGAGGAGAATATGAAGTAAGCCCCCAGACCCAAATAGATAAGACCCCTTGAGTGAAACAAGGCATGTGAGAGAGGAGTTCTGAAGTTCTCACACATGCGCTGACACACCTGTGTGAGTGGGGGTTTCACTGAGGGCTTAGTTCACTCCTTTCCTGTCTCTCGGGTTCCCATTTATTTGTCCACTTTTGTAATAAATATTGGGTTTATTGTTGAGCTCTCAGCAGTGTCTTGGTTTTCAATCTCAGCATCCTTTCGAACTCACCCTCATGGGTTTACTTGTTCAAAGAACTAACCAAAGAACTTTTCCTCCCTCCCCCCCCCCACTCCCCCGAACCCCACTATAAAAGAAAGATGTTTAGTGTGGTAGGTGATTCACCTACACAAAAGAACAAGCCAGCAGTGCCAAATTCCAAGCTAATAACCCTGCAGGGTCTATGGAGAGGGGTAAGAAATTGTTTTTTTCTTTTTTCTTCTTTCCCACTCCTGGGAAACAGGGGACACTTATGTTTTGCTTTTTTTCTTTTTACCTTTAATAACAAAACCAAATTTTTGTATTGGAGATTGCTAGATGATGCCTCCCAGAGAGGTGGTTGGGCAGAGTGCTCCTTGCAAAAGCAGGGATTTAGGAAACAAAAAGAGGTTTTGTTTCAGGCTCCAGTATTGTCATTACCAGATTGAAAAAAAAAACCAAAAAAAAAAAAAAAAAAAAAAAAAAAAAAAAAAAAAAAAAAAAAAAAAAAACCAAAAAAAAAACAAAAAACAAACAAACAAACAAAAAAAAACCCCACACACAAAACCTCCCATCTTTCAATTTTTACACAAATACCTTGGAATGTATAGCAAAAGGAATAGTGACCCAAGAGTGGGAAGGGTTCAGAAAACCAGTAGTCTTCCTATCAAAGTTTTTAGATGCAGTGATCAGGAGCCAAAACCAACTTTTGGAGCAAAAATCAGAGTGCACATCCCACATAAAAGTGCTTATTGATAAAAGGTATTTATATTTGGTCTTGGTTCAATTAATTGTTGTTTGGTTTGGTTTTGAAATTCCCATAAGAAGAGGATGGGATGCTGTCTGTCTTGCAGGGTAACGGGAAAGGACACTTTCCTGGGGTGAAAACCCTCAGAGCTGGTATGTTCCAGTTTTGTTTGTATTTAGCCAAATATTGTTTGTTTTGAAGGAAACTAAGTGTATAAGTTTCCTTTTGGTTGTTCTTTGGTATTGGTTCCCTTAAAGTTCACATTATGAACAAGGGATTTGGGGCCCATTAGTATATTATGAACTCCTGGAGTGTTGCAGCTGTCATAGTGCTTTGTTTGTTATATGTTGATTCGCTAGTTTTGTGTTGTTTTGTCTTGTGTTGAAAACAAAGTCAGACGTGGAGGTTTTGTTTGTTCAGAACCAGTTATAGAAACATCTCATTAAGTCTTTTTATGTTTGAGTTATTATATGAAGGGCAGTTTTGAACAATTGACAAACCACCCTATGAGCTGGGGTTTGGGGCGCTGTTATTGTGTTAATAGTTTTATGTGTGTGTTTATTTGTGTTGCCTTGTTTGTTTTTGGAAAAGTTATTGTATACCTGATATACCTTGCTTACTGTGACGGTTTGGACCTGGCTCCCTGCCAAGTGCTCGAAAGTTACGACAGCAGCCCCCTTCCCCCCTCCTTTCTTCCCTTAGGTTAAAGGAAAAGAAACTATAAAAATTAAAGAACCCAAAGTCAAGCTGCTTATGTAAAAATATATCTATATTTACGTAGATTTCAATTATGTACAGTTAAGATGCTATATACACAGTAAAAGGGGGTCCACCCCCCGCAGGGATAGGGAAAGGGAAAAAAGGGGACAAAAGGGAACAAAAGGGGCACCGAACAGGTATACTAGATCAAACTCAAGAACTATACTAATAACTAATAGATCTCACCACGTCCCTTAGAACAGCAGGATCGGCAGTCATGACCAGCACTCTCCAAACTTCCACGTGGCAGGACGGTGGACTCTGCAGGCCTCAGCCTTAGATAAGCGAGACCAATGCAGGGACCCACTGTTCCCAAACCTCGCTGGAAGAGAAGAGAGTGAGGTCTCTAATCTCCGACTTATTTATACTCTGGTTTACGTAAAAATTGTATGGAATACTGGGTACTTGGCTACTTCCTTGGTTACAAACTGGTCACCAGGAAGGCCTAGACTAAAACCATCACACTTACCTTGAAACACCCAGGTGCACATAGTTAAAGGTATTATCATGCTAAGAATTGCTATATGGGAGGTAGTGCTGAACAGTTAACTATAAGCACACCACATTGAATAAGACCTAGAATTAAGACTTGTTTATTTTGTAACTGTTGGTTATATGTACAAACCTTGTGTAACAGATGTAAGGTTTGCCTCCCTGACAAACAAGGTT
>NW_020957097.1:0-2387 GCF_003031625.1 Empidonax traillii | reverse complement strand
TTGCCTCCCTGACAAACAAGGTTGGGTCAGAACCAGTGTGCATATTGTAGAATGCCCTGAATTAACAGGTGGAGATACAGGCATAGGAGGGGTTGTTGTTGCTTACAGGGTACCGAGTGAGGGGAGGCCGGCAGGCCTGCCCTTAGGGGACCCACTGGTAAAAATTAAGCTAGGGGAAGAAAAAGAAGAGTGCATCAGTTTTTGTATTTATCAAATTCACCCAAACCCCTATTGGGCAGAGACCTACTAGAAAATCTGGGAGCTGTAATAGAATTTAAACAAGGTAAAATTGAACTTAAGGTAAAGAAAGAACAAATAATAGCAGCTCAGAGTTTAGCAACGAGCTATGTGCAGCCAAGTCAGGATATATTAAATATCAATCAGAATTTAGATTAGGTATACCCAGGAGTTTGGGCTACTAAAACACTAGGAAAGCCAAAATGGGCAACTCCTATTCAAACAGAACTACAACCAGGAGCCAAACCAGTGACTCCAGCTGAAAAAGAGATACTGGCAGCTTATGAAGAAGTTTGAGGCACTTCGGAAGTGATTGGTACTGAAGCACAGCTCCTCCTGGCACTCCAGTTCCGTGTGCTGGGCTGCATGTTTAAAGGGAGGGTCTCCTTTACACATCATACAACCAATGCTACATGGAGTAAGTGGGATGCACTGATCACACATATGGATTTGAATAGGAAACCCCAGTTGTCCAGCGATCTTGGAAGTGATCATGACCAGAATGCAAAGATTTTTTTTAATGTCACCAGTGGAGGAAGCAGGGTAGCAAATGAGCAAGCAGTTCCATGGTACTTAGTTGCTGGCTGGGGTTAAACCATGACCCTCCCCAATGGGCCTGTCTTCCAAGAAACTATACAAATTCATAGCGTACTAATTTTGACCTCCTTAACATTACTGCACAAGCGAGACCCAGATTTCAACTATATTCAAGTGGGAAAAAGCAATTCCTGGATTATAACTGAAACAGAGAAAGGATTTAAAGAGTTAATTTAGAGGGGTTGAAATCCCAGCATCGTACCAACCAGGTGAGAATTCAATCACCAGGGCTGTAATCTCTTCCTAGATCTCGGAGCTCTGATGGGGTCATTGTTCGCAATACTTCACTCGTTTGCACAACTTCTGCTCCAGAATAGGGGTCTCTCTTACATGTAACCATTTCCACTTCCCTTCTGTCACTTCTATGCGGAACCACTTTGTCTCTCTCATGTGGAGGCAAAGACTGAGCACATTGCGGGGATAGGCTTCTACGCCGCTCTCTAAGCCCACAGGGTGTAGGTAGTGAATAGTCCTCCAGACCCCAGGATAAAGATCCCAACCATTCTTCCATCTCCTCCGTTGAACAGTCAAGAAGAGTATAGTTGGGTGTCAACATTCTCTTTGGTGGTTTATTGGCCATCTGTGCTGCCGCCCCTTTGGGCGCGCTCCTAATTCTTTTTGGCGTGCTCCTTCTCTCGCTACTGCTTCTTCCTCTTTTGCAACCGTCCATTTGTCCACTATTACATAGATGGACGGGATAGGTTTCATGGGGATGGTAAGTCCCTTTGCTACTGCTTCTGCTACTGCTGCTGCTGCTTCTTCTTCTATTCCTTCTCCTTCTCCTTCTATTCCTCCTCCTCCTTTTATACGCCTTAATAGCGGAACTAGGTCTGTAGCTTCTGCATTATCTCTTATCCATATCTTCTTAGTTAGGGGGGCAATAGTCATTCTAGGGTTTGTAGTTTGGGTCTCTGTCTCAGCCATAGCCTTAACTTTAGATGTCGTAGTTTGAGTTCCAGTGTTCATGAGATCCATAGTTCGGACTCCAGTTTCAACAGGTTTAGCAGAAGCCATGCTGGCTTCAAGTTGAGTCTGAGTCCCACACTCAGTCGACTTAGTAGAGACGGCGCTGACTTCAATTTGCGTTTGGACCCTGATTTTAGTGGAATCAATAGGGGCATCACTGGTTTCAGGTGGCATAGTTTGAGTTTCTGTCCCAACCTTAGCTTTCTGAGTGTGGTAAACGGTAGCTCAGTAAACACTCTAGGCCCCAGCATAGGGCATATTTGGATCCTCATATGAAAGACAACTGTGAGAAATGAATGAAGCGGTTTTATTACAAGCAGGGTTTCCATAATTTCCTGGTGGTGGGAAGTTTTTTTGTGTGTGTGATCAGGGGTGTTCTGCAGTTCCAGTGGCTGCAGTTCTGTTACAGCCACGACCTGTTAATAGTTGTAATCATGTTACTGTTGTTTGCTATTGCTGTGTGAAGGCGAACCGGGAAGCCTGTAAGGCAATGAGACCAGCCAGGGCTCATTGCCAAGGGACCATGCGGCCGGGACAGGGAAACAATCTGATAGGATGGTTAAAACAACCAATGGACTGGAAAAGAG
>NW_020957096.1:62722-85637 GCF_003031625.1 Empidonax traillii | reverse complement strand
AGGTAAAACACGCCCTTCCCCTCTGTGAACCACCTGCTCTGCCCTGGGGAGACCCAGCCCTGCAGGAACCCCTTCCCCAGGGCGTAGGAGTGATGTTGGGAGCTCTCCATCCACACCTCCCCCCCCTCCCCTCGGGTCGTCTGGAGCGTTTGGGAGCCAAGAAGTTGCCAAGGCAAGTTTGATTCAGCCCCTTGTTCCCTGACACCGTCTGTGGTTCTCTGTAAATCACTAACAGATAATAATTTCATATTCTGGCTCTGCGTGTCCCCTGCCTGCTGAATAATTACCTTGTTTTGTGCGAGCCGTGAGAGGTTTTCACAGATAATTCATCCAGAGGGGGAGAGGCAGCCAGATTTTGGGCTGGAGCACATTTTCTGGCCACCTGGCATTGCTGCACAAAGGTCTGTGCTGGAGCACAGCTGCCTCCGGAGGGAAGTGCCGTATCCAGGACAGCCGAGGGCAGGGCGAGGAACCAAACCCGGCTGAAATCCCAGCCGCCCTCCCTCGGAGGATAATTTAGCTTGGCAAGCCCGGCCCACCCTGAATTGCTGGATGTGTGGACAGATTGATCCCGCAGATCTGGATGCTCCCCGCAGCCGCAGAGAGGCCGTTTCGCCGGGAACAGGATTCCTCCCGGGGGCGGTTCGTGGGGCTGAGCTCCGCCCGGGCTCGCTCCCCACGGCCTGGCCGGGGCTGGGTGGGGGGGATTGGAGCCTAGCGTGGAGCTGGGATTGCCTCAAGGTTCCCATCCCTGTCCCAGGGGTGAGTTGATGCAGGGCAGGAGGAGAAGGGATCATCCCTGTGCCTGTATTTTGGAGGCTCCCAGAACCAGGGGACTTGCCGGTGTCACTGTGCCGAGGGGGCTCCAACCACAGAATCACTGAGGTCGGAAAAGAGCTCTGAGATCATCGAGTCCCCCCTGCGCCCCATCCCCACCTTGTCCCCCAGCCCAGAGCACTGAGAGCCACATCCAATCTTTCCTTAAACACCTCCAGGGATGGAGATTCCACCCCTTCTGGTGCCTGACCACCCTTTTTGTGAAGAATGAGACGTCCGAGTCCTCTCCTACACCCCCCACCACCCTGACAGACAGCACAGTGTCCTCTTTGACATGGACTCCATCCCATCACAGGCAGGGACATTGCTGAGTTGAAGCCACAGCTCACCACGACTGACAACCCTTTGCTGAGCATCTTCATGAATCAATTCCCAGGAGAGCATCAGGCAGGACAAAGGAGCTGTTTGGAGGCTCAGGAGAGCCTGTGAGGCGGCCAAACAGGCTCCCACCTCTAGCACGAGCCACCAGCAGCTCAGGCTTTCTCCAGAGGGATTGGTGTGCAGGCAGACACCAGCTGTGCCCAGTTTAAGCACCAACCTCTTGGTTGGCAGGTGCCAAAAAGGGTTATCTGAACAAGGAGGAGACCTTGAAGGTAGCAGAGACCACGAGTAGAGGACAGGGAAGCTTCCAGTGCCACCACCAGTCCTGATCTCAGGAGACAGCTGGAATGACTTCACCCTGCAGACAGAGGAGAAGTTTGGGGTCTCAAGGGGGTGTGTGGGAGGTGGGTGCCAAACCCTCTCACCTTTCACTGTCTGGGCAGTGCTCACTCCCCTAAAGCACCGACCTCAGCTGATGTTTCCCCATCAAAGCATTAAATCTGGGGAGTTTCCTGCTGCTCTTCAGGCAAGGTGCCTCTTCCAAAAGCAACCTTAAATGCAGACCTTCGGGCCAGCTTTGCTTCCAATAAGCAGCAGGGTTTGGAGTGGCTGTGCTTTGCTGTGCTCTGCGAAACCTGGAGCCACTCCGAGGTTTGGGTGCCCAGGGAAGTCTGGAGGTCACAGCTCAGCCGGGCTGGGAGCCAGAACCCACGGCTGGCTCTGCAAACCTCCCTCCAGGTATGTCCTTTCTTGTTTTCTCCTTTTTCAAACATCATAAATGGCTTCTCTTTTTTTTTTTTTTTTTTTTTTTAAGTTCCCAGCCATCCTGAACTACCCACGCTCGGAACTGCAATATCCCTCCTGCCACAAACGCAGAATTTCAGTAAGTGCTTCCTTGGGGGTGCAAAACCTCCTGCTCTCAAAGCCACTTGCGTGTTCAGCAGCGAATTCAGGACATCACCTCTCCGAAGGGAGCCTGAAAGTCACGGTCCCCTGAAAGTCAAAGCATGTTTTATTGACTGCAGTCAAGAGAATCAAAGATCCGGAGACCTGGACTCCCACGGAATAAACCACATTAGTCCTGTGCAGGGATCATTCCTCTCCCAGGCGTGAATTCCAGTCAGCCTCCCCTGCTGGGAATGATTAAAGACCCCTTTAGCAATCAGCAGAGTGTCATATAAGCAGGTGAACAAGTGGAAGAAAACAAGGGGATGTGTTTGACCTGCCCCCCCGCTCCGTGGGGAGCATTCGCATTGCCGGGATGGAAGTGCAGCTCCCTGGGTGCTGCCGGCTGTTTGCTGTGCAAAACTGGGATGTGGCCACGGGAGGATGGCACTCCTCAACTACCAAACCCTCATTTTGGGGGAAGGCACAGCCTGTGCAGATGCAGATACAAGCCAGGGGTGATTTTCCCCCCCTCTCCTAGACTCCCTTCCCCAGCTGCTGACTGCGCTCAGACTGGGGAGGCAAACTGGGGAGCTCTCACCGGGAGCTCTGGGCTGCCTGCTGGAGGCTGCAGAGTCGGTCACAGAAAAGGGCTGTGGTGGTTGGTGGCAGGTGGGTTGAGGCCGGTTGAAAACACCCCAGCACGACACAGAATCACTTCTGCAGCTTTTTATTGCCAGAATCCTTAAATCCCTCTCCAGAGGGCTGGGAGCATCCTCTGACCTCCCAGCTGAGCTGCCCCACAGTCCCCTCCCGGTGCCCCACATCCCTCTGCCAGCTCTGCATCCTCCTGGAGCCGCCCGGGAGGGGACATCAGGCCAGGATGGGGAAGGAGGCGGCGGTGGCCACGCCGCAGTTGTTGTCCTTCATGGCCATGAGGATGTAGCCGTCGTTGCCCCAGTAGGTGGACCAGGAATTCTTGATGAGCCAGTAGCCCTTGCCGTGCAGGACCCCGTAGCCCACGGCCAGCACCGCGTGGTCCAGCGCCCACGTCTCGTTCCCTGGACGGAGGAGAGGAGAAAACAAAGCCAGCTCAGTGCCCATCGTGGAGCTAAATCCCACCCCACAAGTATTGCTGCTTATCCCAGTGCCAGTGAGAAGGATAGGGAGCCTCCAGGGGCCGGGACTCACTGCAGAGGGGCTCCTCATAGACACCGTTGGCGTAGAAGGCGAAGGATTTGTGTGAGGCATCGATGTTGACGGCCACGGGGCCATGCTTGACCAGCGCAACCTTCAGGGCCTCGGCACTACCCGGTGCCACCCGGGCGTAGCCGGCCAGGGGGGCCACCAGCTCTGACTGGTTACAGTGACAGTAGCCATTCTGGAGAGGGAGGGGGCAAAGCTGAGGGTCCCGGGGCAGGAGGGGGTGGTGGGGAGGTGGGAGGGAGTGGGGCAGCTTGGGTGGAGCATCCAAAGTGGAGCCGAAGGGCCGATGGCTGGTTTCGGAGAGCCTGGAGGGAAGGATTGGGGAGGGGGTGGCACTGCACCCACTCTGAGTGGCACTGCCACCCTCACCTGCCCCAGGTAGGTGCCGTAGGACTCGGTGCTGGCGATGCCACCGTGTTTCTTGATCCACTCGTAGGCTCTCCACTCCTCTCCCCCGTCACAGGCGTAGTTCCCGAAGCCCCAGGAGCAGTCGATGAGGACTTGTTGGGACAGGGGGGTCAGCACTCCGGTCTGTGGGGGGCACACACTGCAGGGATGGGGACAGGCACCCTCCTGGCACCCCGTCCACCCCGGTGGGGCACAGCCCCGCTCCCACCTTGAGGAACAGGGCTCCCTCCATGGCACCCGTGGTGGCGAAGCTCCAGCAGGACCCGCAGACGGCCTGGTCCTTCACGGGGGTGACGGCGCCTGGGGACAGCGGGAGGGACATTTGTGACCAACTGTGCTGCTGGGTGTCCCCACACGGACCCCACGTGCACAGCTCTGGTGTCACCAGCCCCCTCCTCACCGTAGAGCCGCCAGTCGAGGCTCTCGGGCAGGATGAGGCCGGTGTAGAGGTGGGCAGGGAAGGGCTGCCCGTTGTTGGGGTCCCCGCTGCGCCGGCGGCCCCGCAGGGCTGCCAGTTCGTGGGGCGTGCGGTCGGCCAGGTGATTGAGGGCCAGCGTGTAGGAGAGCGCGGCGCGGTTCCGGGAGTGCACGAACCTGGGGCACGGCAGGGGCGGGGGGCTGAGAGAGGGGAGAGGGGAACCCCCTCCCTGACTCCCCCTTCCCAGCACATCCCCTGGCATCCTGTTCCTCATGTCTGCCAAGAGGTGAGTGGAGATCCCATTCCTGACCCCCCCAGCCTGTCCCCTGACATCCCGTACCACATATCTGTGAGAGGGGAGTGGGGTACCCCACTCTGACCCCCCGGCCCCCCTGCCCTCCCGTACCTCATGTTGTGGATGAAGGTGTGCCTGCGGTGCTCGTGCTCCTCCTCGCTGCCGTAGCTCTTCCCAAACCGCTCCTTGTAGCGGTGGAAGAGGCGGTGGTGGACGTGGTCCATGTCCGGCCCCCTCCCCACAAACTCCTGCATGGGGTTGGCCACGAGGAGGTGCTCGGGGCTGCCCGTGGGCCACTGCTCACACTGCACCCCTGCCACGAGACACAGGCGGTGCTGGTGCCTTCCTGAGCTGGGATGGGCTCTCCTGGACCATGGTTTGGGTTGGAAGGGATCTTAAAGCCCATCTCGTTCCACCCCCCACCATGGGCAGGGACACTTTCCACCAGCCCAGGTTGCTCCAAGTGTTGTCCAACCTGGCTTTGGACACCTCCAAAGGGGTGTTTCGGTGTCAGCACAGGCCCTGGGTGCCCAGGCACACTCACCCTCGGGGAGCTGGAAGACGCCGGGCGGGAAGCGGTGGCTGAAGGAGGAATAGTTGATCTCGTACTTGTCGTAGTGGGAGCCCAGGAGGCTGTTGAAGCCCCTCACCTCGTAGTGCAGGGGCACAGGGCCGTGGGCAGAGCTGCCCACCCGCAGCGTGTACACGTTCTTCTTGTGCCCCCAGTAGGAGACGTTCTGCCACACGGCGCAGCGCTGCCCTCGGAACCGCTCCTGGCGCACGTGCTGGGGACACACGGCACGGACCGGGCTGGGGCACCCCACAGCGATGCCACCCCTACCCTGCATCCTGCCACGTTGAATGCAACCCCCCCCCAATCCGTCACCTGTGGCTGCACCCAGCCGTGTATCCACCAAAATTCCCACCTCATGGGGAGGCACCCACCAGACACCACTTACCCGTGCAGCGCCCTCGTCCCTTTGCCTGCCCCATCCCACATCCTGGAGGGCCATTCCCGGGCTCACCCTGAAGTTCTCCAGGCTGGGGAAGACGCTCTGGGGGGCAATGAGGGCCCCCATGGTGCCGTCGATGCGGAAGCACTTGCGGACGTTGAGCTCCGTCTCCGTGGTCTCCGGGGTCACCTTGAAGCTGGCGCCGAAGGGCTCCATGGAGCCCAACTGGTAGGTGACCACTTGGCCTGGGGACAGGGAACGTCAGGCCTGGCACGGTGATGCCTCTGAGGGCTTTCCTGGTGTTTTCCCCAAAGGTGCTGGGGCAGAGGGAAAGGGATGCTGAGGGGTCGGGGGGCCGGACCCCCTTCTGCACCCACCACCGTAGTACTCGATGCGGCTCTTCCCCCCTGTGAGGTTGTACCAGGCTTCAAAAGGCTCCCTGATCTCTGCATAGGGCAGGCTGATGACTCCTGTGGGCACAGAGAGGCTGGACTCAGGGGGCTGTGGGGGGGCTGAGTCCCAGAGGCATCTCCTGTCCCCCTTCCCTGACCCTCTGGAGCACCCTGGGGTCCCACAGTATCACCCCCTGGTCACCCCCAGCAGCTCCCCATGGCACCGAGTACTCCAGCTCTGGGATTCCTGGGGGAATTGGAGCCTGCTTGCTCAGGCATGTCAGGTGGGAGCTGGTGGCTGGAGGTGCAGGAACCCCCTGGGCTGGGCACCCTGTCCCTGAGCAGTACCTGTGACGTGGTAGATGTCCCCAAATGTGGGTGTCTCCAGAGGACCTCTGCACTCTACTCCTACAAGAAAAACAGAAACAAACCCCTGATTTCCCATCTCCCCACCTCAAGGGCTGGCAGCAGTGCTGGTCCTTGGCTTGCTGTCCCCCAGGAGACAGATCCAGGGGAGCCCACGCTGGTGGCAAGGCAGGGCAGACACTGGGGGTCCCCAAGCCGGGGGTCCCTGCTCCTCCACCAGCCCTCTGACTGACCCAGAGTCCCCACAACAATCTCCCTGGGGGTGTGACCAGCTCGGGGGCACCCCAAAGCCCCCCCAGCACACCCCAAATACACAGCCCCCTATGGAACACTGCCCACTGCCCCCCACAGCTCCAGGAGTGGGGATGGGGACAGAGCAGCCCCTTCCCAGACCCTCAGTGGCCCAGGACCACCACAGTGCCCAGGGCAAGGGGCACGATGGCATCACCCTGTGACGGGGGCACAGCACCCACCCCTCCCCACCCCGAGCCCAGCCAGGGTGGGGGCTCACCCAGCAGCACAGCAGCCCCCAGCAGCACCAGCAGCCCCCCCAGCCCTTCCATCCTGGCCACGCTGCTGCCCTGCACCCACGGGTGCTTAAATACCACCGGTGGGTGGGCAGGGAGCTGCGGGCAGCCGATGGGCACAGCCCCCCCTTCCCCAGGAGGGAATGAGACCAAGGGGAAGGCGGGGCTTTGTCTTGCCCCCCTGTCCCACAGCAGGGTGGGTGCTGATACCGTGTGCCTGGTGGGCTTGGGGAGGGGGGATGAAGGTGGGACCCAGAGCCCTGTGGGTGCCCCACGGACTGGGGGCTCGGGGATGGTGCTGGGGGTGTCCCTGTGCCCCCCACCCACCCCCTGTGGGGCAGTTTGCCAGCCAGGCTTCGCTGCAAGAAGGGGGAGCATCTGCAGCAACCAGGGGGCAACGGGGTGCAGTGACACCCACCCAGGCACCCCAGAGCCCCTCTGGGGTGGGACAGGAGCCAGGGTGTCCCCACCGAAGGGGAGACAGGAAGATGGGGAGGTGGGGGCCGTTTGTACCCTGTGCATCCTTACGGATGCACCACCGGGGATACACCAGGACTGCAATTAGAGGGGGATTCGCTGGGAAAAGGGGGGGGGGGGGGAAATGCAGATGAAACGTCGGGAGCAACATGGAAAAACAGCCCCGGGGAGGCGCGCGGCGCTGTCACCGCGGCGGGGTGGCCTTCACCCCTCCCACTTGCCGCGTGTCCAGCTGGCCCCCGGCCCAAGGTGACAACGAGCCCCAAACAAAGCTGATAAGGGCTCGCTGTGGGATTGGTGGGATCTTGCTGGGCTGGATTCGGCTGCACCCCGGGGTGCAGGGCTGGGCTGGTTCCCCCCCCCCGGGGCTGCAGCACCTCCCCAGGGACCCGCGGAGGTTGTGAGTGCTGAAGGCAGAACAAGAGATGAAGCGCCTGAGGACTGACCCTCCTCACGACTGGCTGGGATGATGCATCCCGATCATTCCTGGACAGTGATGAACAGCTTTTGGAGTTGTGATACCAAGACTGACTCAAGCAGGTCTTCCAAAATGTTATCCAAGTGCAAGTTATTGTTTGGTTTGGTTTGGTTTTTTTTTTTTACCATGTTTTTGGTTTTGTTTTTTAATTATCTGGTGTTTCTCCAGGAGGGATATTTGGGTTATACTGGAGAATATTCAGGATATTTAGGAATATTCAGCAGATACTCAGGTTATACTGGAGAAAAGCCTAGGAAATTTAGTGATCTGGCCTGAAAAATCTGGGAAAAACCTGAAATCCATGAAAAGCCTGAAAAACCATCACAGCCCACCACTGCAGACGTGCATCCTGCCCCGAGGATGTGCCAGTAAAAGTGGGAGACCAGGAGGGTGAGGGTAGGGAGAAAATTCCCACCCTGTTTTAATATCTGAATTTAGCACTGATCCTGCTCTGCAGGATGGCTTGATCCCAAACTAGGAGCTCCCAGCAGAGCCATGGCAGGAGCAGCCCCAGGGGGGTGAAGGGTGACATTGGCAAACATCCTGGTGACATCCCCACCCGCAGCCACAACAGGCACCGGGGCAGTGGGGCAGAGGGTGGATGCCTTTCCCCCCCTCCCCAACACCCCACGCCAGGAATTTCTCGTCTCAGCAGAAATCCCTGGGGTTGTTTGTGCTCCACCTCAGAGACAGAGCTGGAAAAGCCGCTCCCCTCGCCCCGGGTGTCTGGGCCGGGCTGTGAGAGCCAGCTGGCTCTGCCAGGCAGGATGGTCCCCTCCCTGGGGGGGTCTCTGGGGTCCCACAGCACCAACAAAAACCAGCCTGGGGACAGGATGTGTCGCTGGGGTCTGCACACAGGGGGCACAGCTGGCTGGGCAGCAGTTGAATCCCTCCTGCAGAAGCACTCCAGTATTTTTCCAGTGTCTTTATTGGCAAGCCCACTGCCAGGTCCCCATCCTGCCCCGTGTCCAGCACCCCGGGGCCCTGTCCTGCTTCCTGCTGCGTGGGGGCTCCACCGAAGGGGCTGATCCAGGGCTGGGTGCCCAGAGTGTCACCGAGGGCTGTCCCTGCAGAGCCGGGGTGGCTCAGGCCAGGATGGGGTAAGTGGCCTCGGTGGCCACGCCGCAGTTGTTGTCCTTCATGGCCATGAGGATGTAACCATCATTGCCCCAGTAGGTGGACCAGGAGTTCTTGATGAGCCAGTAGGTCTCTCCCTGCAGGACCCCGTAGCCCACGGCCAGCACCGCGTGGTCCAGCGATCCCGGTGTGTTATCTGCAGGGAATGACGTGGGAGAGGGATCATTTGGAGAGCATTCCTGCTCAGAGAGCATTCCTGTCTGGGGAGCACCCTTGACCTGAGAGCACCCCTGATCTAAGAGCATCCCTGTCCGGACGCCATTCCTGCCTGGTGACCATCCCTGCCGGGAGAGGATCCCTGCCCAGGCAACATCCCAATCTGGAGAGCACCGTGCCCCACGTGCCCCCTGACTCACCGCACTTGGGCTCGTAGTAGATGCCGTTGGAGTAGAAGGAGAAGCTCTTGTGGGAGGCGTCGATGCTCACGGCCACGGGGCCGTGCTTGTAGATGGCGGCTTTGACGGCCGTGATGTTGCCCGAGGTGACGTTGACGTAGCCCGTGATCTTGGCCAGCATCTCCGACTGGTTGTAGTGGCACAGGCCATTCTACACGCCCAGGGGGACACACAGGCTGTCAGCAGGACGCCCTTGTACCCCTCAACCCCCTGCCCACCCTGCCTGCTCCCCGTGGAGCTCTTCCCAGTGATCTGGGGTTTGGGCTGTGGCAGTGTTCCTGCTGTCCTCCCACGCCTGGGGTGGTGGGGGTGTTTCCCCAGCTCTGCACCCCAAAAGGCCCAGGGGGGGTGGGGGGGGCTGTTGCCTGTGTCTTGCAGCCACGTCCCTGTCCCCAGGCAGCTTTGCTCCATCCCTGCTCCCCAGGGTGCAGAGTGACCCATGGCACCACCCATGGGTGGAGGAACCCTGTCCCTCTTTTGCAAGAAGAGAAACTGAGGCACATGGTGATGAAACTGCCCAGCTGAGCCCTGGGGCTCAGCTTTGGACTGTGCTTTGAACCTCAGGAGCCTGCTGCCTTGGGCACGAGGTGACATCCACACCTCCAGAGCCTGCTAATCCCTTTGACCCATCGAGGTGGGTCCCACGGTGGCTTTAAAGCCCCAAGACATTGGGTGCTCTGTCAGGGACATGGAGCCAGCCCTACCTGCCCCTTGTAGGTGCCGTAGGACTCGGTGCTGGCGATGCCACCGTGTTTCTTGATCCACTCATAGGCTCTCCACTCCTCTCCCCCGTCACAGGCGTAGTTCCCGAAGCCCCAGGAGCAGTCGATGAGGACTTGTTGGGACAGGGGGGTCAGCACGCCGGTCTGTGGGGGGCACACACTGCAGGGATGGGGACAGGCACCCTCCTGGCACCCCATCCACCCCGGTGGGGCACAGCCCCGCTCCCACCTTGAGGAACAGGGCACCTTCCATGGCACCCGTGGTGGCGAAGCTCCAGCAGGACCCACAGACAGCCTGGTCCTTCACGGGGGTGACGGCGCCTGGGGACAGCGGGGTAGGGGTGAGAAACTGGGTCAGCACTGAGGGATGGGGTCAGGTGGGAGGGAAACTGAGGCAGGAGGTGAGTTCCAGAGGCAGCACAGCCAGGGCTTGGTGTTAATCAGGAAAGGTGGGGAATGCACCAGCGAGGCTGGGATTGCCGCCCTTGGACCAGGGCAAGGTCTGGGGGTGTCACTCCCAGCTGATGGGGAACAGGGGAAGCCAGATGTGGCTTCAGATGTCATATCTGTCCCTGGAGCATCAGACTGAGCTGCCTTTAATCACAGAATCCCAGAATGGATTGGGCCGGAAAGGACCTTAAAGCTCATCCTGTTTTACCCCCTGCCACAGGCAGGGTCACCTTCCACTAGACCAGGTTGCTCCAAGCCCCGTCCAACCTGGCCTTGGACACTTCCAGGGATGAGGCATCTCTGTGCAGCCCATCTCAGCGCCCCAGCACCCTCACAGAGCCAGGCTTAAACCAGGCTTTGATCCAGCTGCCCAGCAGAGCAGGGACTGCAGGCAGATGTGAACCCCCAGGGGCAGCAAAGCCCCACAGGCTCCTCAGTGCAGTGACAGCAGGGGCATCTCAGCTGGACCGGGCTGGGTCCCCCCGACCTCACACACCTACCGTACATGCGCCAGTCGAGGCTCTCGGGCAGGATGAGGCCGGTGTAGAGGTGGGCAGGGAAGGGCTGCCCGTTGTTGGGGTCCCCGCTGCGCCGGCGGCCCCGCAGGGCTGCCAGTTCGTGGGGCGTGCGGTCGGCCAGGTGGTTGAGGGCCAGCGTGTAGGAGAGCGCGGCGCGGTTCCGGGAGTGCACGAACCTGGGGCACAGCGGGGACAGCACCAGCTGGCACTGCCACCTCCTCCTTGGGGCGAGGAGACACCCCCAGAGAGCCACCACCACCCCCCTCCCGCCTGCCTGTACCTCATGTTGTGCACGAAGGCGCTCTGCCGGTGCTCCAGCTCCCGCACCGAGCCGTACCGCCGCCCCATCCGCCGCCGGTACTCGTGGAAAGCCTGGTGTGCCCAGGGCTGGTGCTGCCCCACCAGGTCCTCCATGGGGTTTGCCAGTACCCGGTGCTCCGCCACGCTGCCGGGCAGCACCCCGCACTTGCTCGCTGGGGATGGGGAGGGGACACCATCAGCCCGAGCCCCATGGGCAGAGTAGGGCAGGGCAGGGCAGGGCAGGGCAGGGCAGGAGGGACCATCTCTGGCTCACCATTGACGGGCAGGTCGAACACGGAGGGGGGGTAGCTGTTGTCGAAGTCGGTGTAGTCGATCTCGTACTTGTCGTAGTGGGAGCCCAGCAGGCTGTTGTAGCCCCGCATCTCGTAGTGCACGGGGGCCACCCCGCAGCTGGAGTTGGTGACCCACAGGGTGTAGACGTTCTTCTTCTGCGCCCAGCGGGTGCTGTTCTGCCACACGGCGCAGTACCGGCCCTGGTAGTACTCCTCCCGCAGGAACTGGGGGGGGGGAATGGCATCAAGGAGGGTTCCCCAACCCCCCTGAGGGGCTCCCTCCCTCCCCACCCAGCCCCTTTGCACAGCCAAGCGCTCCCAGCACACACACGGGCTGGATCCAGAGGCTCCATGGCCATAAGCACATGCTTGGGATGGAAACTGGGGCAAGGATTTGGGGTGCCACACAGGGCACACCCCCCTGACTGGCCCAGCGGTGCCCTGGGGACACCCCACCATGCACAACACTCTGTGTGCACCCACAGAGGGAGGTCTGGCTTCCAAAGGCTAAGGAGCTTCCAGGTTTTTCCTGCGTGTTCCCGAGCTCTCTCCCTGCGGGCAGGGCCCAGTTGGGTGACAGCCTGCTGTCCCCACCGCTCACGTGCTGTGCCCAGCCCTGCCAGGGTCTGGGGCTGGCAGGAGCTGAGCCCAAACTTGCCCAGACTTGCCCAAACCGTGCCCAAACGCCGGCGTTTGTGTGGGATGTGGCACGTCCCGACACGGCTGCTGGAGTTGGGAAAGGAGCCGGCGGTCCGGCCCCGATCCAGGTGGGGAATTGACCCTCCCTGCGCCCTGGGGTGTGTGTGGTGGGGTGGGACATGTCCCGGCCTGTCCCAGCACCCTGCACCCCTCGGACTCCCAAGCACCCCTTCCCACAGCCTGCGTGGGTCAGATCCCTGGCATTTCCCACCTTAAAGCCTTTCATGTTGGGGAAGACGCTCTGAGCCTTCACCACGTCCTCCTCGGAGCCGGGCAGCTGGAAGCATTTCCTGGCGTTCACCTCCTTCTCGGTGGTCTCCGGCGTGATCTTGTACCTCATCCCGTAGGGTTTCACCGCCGCCAGCTGGTAGGTTATCACCTGCCCTGTGCCCGTGGGGACGGGAAGATGAGGCAGGGTGGTCCTGCCAGCGCAGGGTGGGCACGGCTGGAGCGGGTGGGTGCCCAACTCTTACCTCCATAATACTGGATGCGGCTCTTGTTCCCCGTCAGGTTGTACCAGGCCTCGAAGGGCTCCTCGATCTCGGCGTAGGGCAGCTTGATGAGCCCTGTGAGCACCCCCCCCAGGGCGGGTCAGCCCCAAAAGCCTCAGCACCCCAATGTCCCTCCCTGGGCCCTCCAGACACCCACAGCCCACCAAGCCGCTGTCCCCACGGGTGACAGGACAGGGAGAGGCACTTGGCTGTGGGAAGCCCAGCAAAGGGGGTTGAGGGGTCCCTTTACCTCGGACGTGGTAGATGGAGCCGAACTGAGGGGGTGGGCGGGAAAGCACATAGTCCTGTCCTGAAAGGCAGAGAGGGGCAGGGGTGAGGGGGGCTGTGTGTGTCTCAACAAGCTGAGTTGGGGACAGGAGATGTCCTGAGCCAGTGTTCTCCTTCCCTGCAACCTGCCCCCCCCCTGCTTGGCCAAAAGAACTCCCTGAGCCCACCAGTGGCACATCCAAGGCACTGACACCTTCTCGGGGCCAGATCCAGGGTCACCACCATGCCAAAACCTGCTGTGACACTGGAGCAAGCCCTGTGCTGTTGCACCCCCAGGGAACCCCCATTCCTGGGATGACTGCTGGGGTGATGCCCCGGTGTCACCCCAGCACAGCTGGCCACGGTGTTGGGTGATGTTTCCGAGGGGGGACACGGCCAAGTTGTCTCCAACACACAGGGCACGGTTGAAGGGTACCAGGGAGCTGACTGGTCCCACCTGCCATCTCCCAGTGACCTCCCCACACTACCTGAGGGCTCCCAGCTTGTGCAACCCCAAGCCACGCCAACACACCCGCCACTGGGAACGGGCCCTTCCCTCCGTCAGCATCTTCCTCCAGCCGGGAGCAACCGGCAGCACCTGCCCCAGCACCAACCCTGAACCCCAAACCTGGGGGAAGGCAGGGCCAGACAGCCCCCCAATGCACCCCAGACTGTCCCAAGGGGCCCATCACACCCTGTGCCCAGGCACCCACAGAGAGTGCCCAGGGTGGGGGGAGCAGAGAGTCCAGCAACCCCACTACCCTATTTACAGCCACCCAGAAAGGGGGTCCCACAGGGCCACAGTCCCCCTGACCCTCCTGTTCCCTCCTGTCCCCTCCCCTCTGCCTGTTTGGGTTAAACACTTTGGGTTAAAGCCAACTGTTTACCCCCCTCACCCTCACCAAGCCCTCAAGGCACGTCCCCCCCTCTTTGCCACCCCACCCCAACTCTGTTTCGGAGGAACCGCAAACTTTGGGACCAAGTGAGCAATAAAACCACTTCCCTAATCTCCAGCCTGCCCTGCAGTGCAGCAGGGGGGGCGAGACCCCTTGGGGTGCCCCCATCTCCCTCCCACCCCCGGGGTGTCCCCAGCCGGGACAGTGCCATGGGATGGGGTAGGGGGCAAAGGGGGGTTCAGGCTCACCCCAGATGAAGATGCAGAGCGCAGAAGCCACGAGCCAGCGGAGAAAACCCATCCTCACCTCCCCGGCTTGCTCGGCGCCGGCTTTTCGGCTTTAACCTGGAGCCGGCGGCAGCGAAACCCGCCCGAGCCAATGCAGAAGTGCGGGCCCTCCCCGGGGGAGGGAAGGAACCGGCATCATGTGGTGCCTGGCGGGGGGGACGGGCACCCTCGGGGTGCTCGGCGGGGAGAACGTGTCCCGGCAGGGCAGATGGAGCAACGCCGGGCGCTACAGGGGATGGGAGGTGTGGGAGGGGCCCCCAAAAACACCTCCAGCAGCGCGTGGGGCGGGGGGGTGCAGGCTGGGTGGGGACCCTCCGACTTGGGGTCAAGCAGGCTTCCTTCCAGGTTTGGTGTTAACTCGATGGTTAAAGCACTGGCTGCTTTATTTTATAGATTAATACATTCAGACAGGTTGAAATCAGCCTCGAGATCCCAAATACCCTGCACAGAGAGTAAAGAGTGGGTCAGTCACAGGCCCTTCCGTCCTGCAAACAGCAAGGGCTCCTGGTAACTGTGATAAAACCAAGATCTCCAAGCAGAAAAATCAGTTTAAGACAGAAACATCTTCTTCTTATAAACTTTTTTTTTTTTTAATGTGCTGCCTTATCCCACCTAATGCAGAGTATCTGAATTAGTAAAACTGGGTTTGCATCAAAACGAGCTTCCTTACCCTTAAGGGTGGGTCGTCACGGCTGGTCCCTTCTTCTGCATCTGGGTGGGAGACACGGACAGCAAAGTGGGGGGCTCAGGGCTGCCAGGGGGACACCTCCTTGGGGTCTTTGCCAAGCAGCCCCCATGCCAGGGTGATGAGCAGTCCCTGTCCCTGCTGGCCCCTGTCCCCTCCCAGGGACACTGACAGGGCTGAATCCCCCCCCAACAAGTCCCAGAGCCCCCAAAGCTAAGCTGTGCTCCCAGGATGAGTCGGGAGGTGACAAGGCAAAGGTGACATCAGTTTGGGGGGGCAGGTCCCCATCGTGGTGGGGACACATACCTCCACCAGCCTCAGCCCCCCTGTGAGAACAGGAAACATCAGGGCCTGATTTACTGTCACAGAGGAAAGAGGTCACCCTGTGAGGGTTAACCACAGGACAAGGAGGAGAAGGAGGAGGAAGGCTCTGGAGAGATGGGGAAGGACCCCTCTCCATCCCACCTGTGTAAAGGAACAGGGTGGCAGAGTCAGAATGCAGCAGCTCTGGGCTGGAGCATGACCAGAGCCCCCATCTCACCCTCACTCCCCCTTGGGAGCACTGCCCAGCACAGGAAACTGCATTGGGGGACACCCAAAAATATCCCTGTCCCCTGTGGTGGGGGAAGGGAGGGCTGGGGGATGTGCAGGCTGGGGCTCAGTGGAGCTGGGGGGGTATTTCCATGCAGGGAGGTTCTGATTTGGAGGGGGGGCTTCCCTGCACCCCTGGTTTGCACAGGGTGTTCCCCTAGTGAGGGACCCCACTGAGAACCCCTCAATCTGGGGGTCAGGGTGCCCCAGGGAGCCTGAAGTGCTCTCTTGCAGGTGGTTCCCACAGTGATCTGGGCTGGGAGCCCGAGGGTTGGGTCTCAGACAGGGTGCTGGGGGGCTCAGACACTGTGCTGGGGGTCTCCTCCCCTCTCCCAGAGCTCACTGAGGTTTGTGGCTTGGTGTGACAGCTGCCAAATCTTGGGGTCTTCCCACCAGCAACTTTATCTGGAGAAAGGGTAAGTCAGGGGGCTGTCGATGGCCACAGCACTGGCTTGAGCCAGCTGGGAGCTGGGGGGACATGTAGGATCCCCCTGGCACACAGTGCTGGGGCAGGGTGGGCACTGTGAGCCCTGGGAGATGCTGTGCCAGGTGGGTGTGTGGCTGCTGTGTGTGCTCTGCCACCAGACGGGCACCTCGTGCCTGTTCCTCGCAGGGCCACAGCCCCCTGCGTGCAGTTTGTGCCCCTTGCCAGGCTCTCTGGGGAGGGGTGCAGGCAGCCCCCCCACCCTGGCACAGGCTGGATCCCCACATAAATCCCATCGGGCAGAGCCTGGGCATCCCTGCCAGCGTCCCCCCTTGTGCTGTGTCCTGCTGTCCCACCCTCCACGCAGCGAGTGTGCCGGAGGGTGATCCAGGGGGCGATCCAGGTGATCCGGAGGGCGATCCCGCCGGTGATCCAGCAGCAGCCCCGGCCGGGCTGGCTGGTACAATGAACCATCGCCGGGAGCGCGGGGAGGAAGGGGGGGCGAGGGGAGGGGAAGCTCTTGCTCGGCTGCCAGAGCCGCCGAAGAGACACGGGAAGCACACGGCCGGGCTCTCTCCCGCTCTCCCACGGCCCCCGCCTCGACACCCCGGCCCCCGACGCCGGGAGAAGCGGGTGCTGCCGTGGCACCCCGGCCGGGGGTCCCGTCGGGAGCGGCTCGGGAGCGGCGGGTCCATGCCAGGCGGAGCAGGAGCGCTGACGGTAGGAGGGATGCGCGAGGTGCGCGGTGCAGGGCGGTGGGGGGCTCACCCCTGGAAAGTGTGTGTGGGGGGTTCTTAATCCCCTTGCTGTGTGTTTGGGAGGGGGACGGTGTTAAGGGATGATCCCCCAGGTGTGGGATGGATCTGGGTCCGGGGTGGGATGGGTGCTGAGCTGTGGGGATGGAGGGCCCTGTGACCCCGGTGCGGGGCTTTTGGGGGTCCTGCCTGGGCTCTGCCCTCACTGCTCCCCCGGGCAATGCCTAGGTAGGGGAAGAGACTCCCATCCTGGCCGTGCTGGGGGGCAGAGGGTCAGCGGGGGCTGTGGCGTGGGGAGTGCTGGGGGCACCCACCGGCTCCAGCTCGCTGTCCCGGCACTGATGGCTGTGACACCGCGTCGGGGAGCCTGAGGGGGCACGCAGTGCCTTCACCCGCGCCGGACCCCCGAGCTGGGGAGGGGGCAGGTCTCGGCACTCCGGGACACCGCGATGGCGGGACACACCTGTGCCCTCAGCCCCGCGGGTGTCCGTGGGCTGCCAGCCCAGCCAGCGCTCCGGGGGGCTGAGCAATCCCTGGCTGGGGCTGGGGGAACAGTGAGGGGCTCAGGCTCTGACCGGAGCGAGTGCTCCCCCCGCTCCCTGCAGCTCTGCCTCGTCCCAGGTCCTTGGTGTGTCCCAAGGAGGGACAGGAACTCGCCGCTTCCTGCCCTGCACAATTCCCTCCCCACCCCGCTCCTCCCGGGACATTGTATTTGGAGCCCTGGCCGGCTCCCTCCCTCCGCCCCTGCAGCCCCTTGGATCCGGGAATTGCTCTTCTTCCAGCGGAAATCCTGCTTTCCCAGCCAGCGATGGGGCTGGGAGGCTGGGGAAGGGGGGTTGTCTCCCTCCTGGGCATCTCCTCCTTGGCGGGGGGCAAGGGGACCCCCTGCCCTTGGCCTGGTTGCTGGTGGATGGGCTTGTGCTGCAGATCACTCCTGGGGACCAGCCAGTCCTGCCTCTTTTACCCCAGGGAATGGCCCTGCCACCTCCTGGGGCTGGCACAGGGACGGTGCTGGCCAAGCACTGGTCAGGCCTGGCCAGCACAGCAGGTTTTGAGGGGACAGCTTCCAGCCCTGTCCTGCTCGTGGGCATGCAGGGGGTGGGGTGTCATCGCTCCTTGCACCCCTTGTTCTCGAGAAAGTTGCTCCCACTGGGAGCCACGGGGGACTCACCAGGCCCTGGGTGAACTGGGAGGGCTGGATCTGGGAATGGGGGCAGTGGGGAAGGGGGAGGGACACGCCACCATCTGCCACTATGCCAGGACAAGGAGCAGGCAGTCGAGGCAGATGTATCCTCTCATCCCCTCCCCAGGTCTGTGGGGTTCTGGACAGAGGTTGGGGACGTGTCTCAGACTCCTGTGTCCTAAAAAGAGGCACCTTCCCCTTCTGTGCTGCACCTGCCTCATGCCTCAGTTTCCCCCTTGGGACCAGGGAGCTCCAGAGCCTTGGGGTGACAGAGGAACCCCAGCTGGGCTCTGCAGCCCTCTCGGTTCCTCTTCCCTGGGAGCAGGTTGTGAGAGCCCCCGGAGCGCAGGGGGTGTGCAGGGTGAGGGGGCAGGTCAGGGTATAGGGGGGCACGGGGTACCCAAAGGGCTGCAGCCCTGCTGTGGTCCCTGCCTGGGCCCCCCAGCTGCCACCGTCCCCCAAGGCCTGTGGTCCCCTCAGCCCTGAGGTTCCCCTTGGCTGCCCCTCCTCCCCCATGCCGGGCTCCTGCTGCTTCCTCTTCCCGCTCTGTAGGTGCCGTGTGGGTTCCTCTGGCGGCTGCTCCCGTGCCCAGGGGAGGGGGGTCATGGCACCCCCAGCCTGCCAAATGCCACCATGGCCTGTCCCCAAGCACGGGGCGTGTGACATTCCCCTCTCCAGGCAGCTGCATCCCCTCACAGCCTGACCCCTCCGTCATGAGGGGAGTGGAGGCAGGGGATGGAGGTGACATCATGGGTCACAGGGGCGACACTGGCACCTGCAGGGGACATTGTGCCCTGTCCAGGAGCTGGGGATGGGGCTGAGCTGCCCCGTGTCCCGTGGGGCTGGGGAGCAGATGGATGGGCAGCCAGGGACGCGGCTGCTCCGTGCCCAGCCGTGCCCCGCAGGACGGGGGGTGATGAGTTGGCCGGGTCTCAGCGCGGGGCGGGAACTGGGACCGGTGCCGGTGGAGCTGGGGAGGGAAGGGCTCAGTTGCCATCTGCTCCCGGGCTCTGAGCAGCTCCTTTTTGGGAGAGCCGGAGCCAGGAGCCAGCGCAGAGCCACCGGACACAGCGCCAGCTGCATCCCCTCCCCACGACCAGCGCAGGGGGGACAGCTCTGACCCACCCTGGGGCAGGCTCAGGGAGCTGTAGGATCCCACAGAAGGAGAAGAGTGGGTGCCACGCTGCTGCACAGCACCTGAACCCTCGGTGCTGAGATACTGGGGGCTTGTGCTCGCCTGGAAGATGCTCCTTGCCAGCCCCATCCCCGCTTGGCAGCTCTGGCAGCTCCGCCGCCCGCTCAGCACCGAAATTCGATGAAATAGGAAGTTTCTGAGCGTGGTGGGTGGGTGATTCCCACACAGAAGGGAAAGGGTTTGTGAGAACCAGGGGTGTTCATCAGCTGAAACTGCCACTAATTGTGAGCAAGAGTGAAATCCTCATCAGCTGAGCCCTCTGGGATTTGGCAACGCTGCCCCGCCGGCAACGGCCGCGGCCTTGCCACACCAACCGTGTTGAAAGGGGAGGTGGAAGGGGAGAGCTGTGGCTCTTTCCACCCCCACTGAGAGAGAGGAAAGGGAGTCAATGGCCACGGTGAGGGAAACCCGCCTGAAACATCTCATCCACCTCAAAACCTCCATCTCCTCCTGCTCTCTGGAGCGCAGGGGACAGGGCACCTTCCTGCTCCTCCTCTCTGCTCACAGCTGGAGCTCTGCCGGATTGCAGAGTGGAAAGCTCTGCCCAGTGCAAACTGGGCAGACTGGTGTGGCTGCTCAGCACCCAGGGGAGTGACAGAGATGTGGACAGACTGTGTCCTTGCAGCCGTGGCAGGAGAGGTCCACTTTCCTCCTCCTCTGCGACACCTTCGTGGCCAGAAGAGCACGACCCGACCACAGGGACCTTCCTCTCCAAAGCACCCCCTCTGTGCTGAGCAGAGACACTTCAGGGGCTCCTCCCCACCCACCCTGGCTCCCTCCAGCCTCGGGGCAGCCAGGCATATGGCTACTCTTGAAGGGGGGTGAGCGGTGCGACGAGGACACAGTGAGAGAAAAACCCGCTCGAGGATGTGGTTTCAGCCCGCGCAGGGGTGTTGCAGCCCTTGGAGGAGGGTTTGCAGCCTTTGTGGCGGTGTTGCAGATCATTTTAGTTCATGCAGGGGGGGGTTGCAGTCTGTGCAGGGGTGTTTTAGCCTGTGCAGGGGGTCATTACAGCCCATGCAGGGGTGCTTTGGTCCGTGCAAGGGTGTTTCAGCTCGGGCAGGGGAGCTTCAGGCTATGCAGGAGTGTTGTAACTTGTGCAGGGGTGTTATAACCATTGACAGGGGTGTTACAGCCCATAGCAGGGGTGTTGCATCCTGTTCGGGGGTGTTCTAGCCTAGGCAGGGGTAATTCAACCCATGCAAGGGTGTTTTAGCCCATGCAGGGGTGTTACAGCTCGTGGCAGGGGTATTTCCACTCTTGTATGGGTTTTACAGCCCTTGAAAGGCTGCTGCAGCTCTTGGAGGGGTGTTTCAGCTTTGGTGGGGTGTTTCAGCCCTTGCAGAGGTGTTTCAGCCCACATAAAACCCTTGCCCTCTGCCTGACACCCTCCCTGGTGCCCACAGGTGCCTCTTCCCCTCCCCGAGGTGACATGGAGCAGCTGAAGTGACCCGAGGAGCCCTCACAGTGAGTGGAGCCCCCGTGGAGCCCCCCCGGGTGCCAGGGGGGGACGTGGGGACCCCCGGGCAGCACAGCCTGTGGCACCCCGGTGTCCCCATGTCACCCAGTGCACTGTGCCAGGGGTGGCAGGACCCTGCTGCTCCTGGGGCCGGCAGGGTGCACCCCGGTGCCCCTAATCCCGTGTCACAGCCCCCTCTGTCCTGCAGGCGGTGCCCAGGATGGGCTGCGTGCCCTGCAAGGAGAAAAGGGCCGGCAAAGGGCAGGCGGGGGGCGAGGGGGGCTCCCCCCCGCCTCCCCCCTCCCAGTATGACCCAGACCCCACCCAGACCGGAGCCAGCTTCACCTGCATCCCCGACTTCAACAACTTCCAGGGCCCAGCAGTGCCCTTGGCCCCGTCCTTGGCGGGGCCGGGCGTGTTCACCTCCAACACTCTGCAGATGAGGAGCGGGGGCATCGCAGGTCAGCGGCGGGGCTGGGTGATGGGGAGGGGGTCTAGCCGCTTCCTGGGGAGTGCAGGGGACCCAGGAGCTCACCGTGGTCCCCTCTGCGTGCTGCAGGTGGGGGGGTGACACTCTTCATCGCCCTGTACGACTATGAGGCCCGGACGGAGGATGACCTGACCTTCCAGAAAGGGGAGAAATTCCACATCATCAACAACACGTGAGCCCTCCCGGCTCCCCTGCCACTCACAGTGTCCCCCTGCCACCCCAGGGATGGGCCACCACGCCATGGGTACCCCCTGCAGGAGCCAGGCTGGGGACACGAGCTCTGCCTCGGTTCTGTTGTTGGGTACCAGGGCCACGTGTGTCACGAGCTGGGTGGGCTCAGCAGAGATGGGTGCGGGGTCTGGGGGCGCTGTGTGAAGGGTGAGGGGGTGCAGGATGGCCAGGTCTGTCTGTCTGTCCCTCCTCCCCCTCCTCCTCCTCCTCCTCACTCTCTGCTCCTCTGCCCCAGGGAGGGGGACTGGTGGGAGGCCAGGTCGCTGAGCTCGGGCGCCACGGGCTACATCCCCAGCAACTACGTGGCCCCTGTGGATTCCATCCAGGCAGAGGAGTGAGTAGGGGGGACGGCGTCCTGGTGAGCCCCGGCAGCGCCGCGGTGCCGGTGGGGTTTCCCCCAGGTGCCCCCCGGGTGGTTCTGAGCCCGTCCCCGCGGCAGGTGGTACTTCGGGAAGATCGGGCGCAAGGACGCGGAGCGGCAGCTCCTGTGCCACGGCAACTGCAGGGGCACCTTCCTCATCCGGGAGAGCGAGACCACCAAAGGTACGGGCGCAGGGGCGGGATGGGGACACCGGGGGGGGTGGACCTGCATCCCTCCCTGACCTGTGCCCCCCGCACAGGGGCCTATTCGCTCTCCATCCGGGACTGGGACGAGGCCAAGGGCGAGCACGTGAAGCACTATAAGATTCGGAAGCTGGACAGCGGGGGGTACTACATCACCACCCGTGCCCAGTTCGACACCGTCCAGCAGCTGGTCCAGCACTATATAGGTAGGGTGGGACAGGGGGTACGGGGTGGGGGGGAGGTGGGAGGGGTAGGGAAAGCCCGGGAGAGCCTTTGGTAAGAGGCTGGCTGGGCCAGCCGGGTGGAGCTGGGGAAGGAGGGGCCTGTTGTGGTGGTGGCATTGGGGGATTCCCTGAGAGTCTCCCCCTTTTTCCATGGGTGGGCATCACCCACTCCTTGGGCACGGCTGGGGGGGTTTGGAGTTCGCAGGGGGAGGCAAAAGGGGGTGCACCCCGTTTTCATACGTGGACTCTGGGGCGTGACTGGATGATGTAGGATCCTGGGAGATGGCTGGGGTGGTGGAGGGTGGGCAGGGGGTCGGTGGGGGTCTGTGCCCTCACTGACCCCCTGCCCTGCTGCCGCAGAGCGGGTGGCCGGGCTGTGCTGCCGCCTGGCCATGCCGTGCCACAAGGGCACCCCAAAACTGGCCGACCTGTCGGTCAAAACCAAAGACGTGTGGGAGATCCCCCGGGAGTCCCTCCAGCTCCTCAAGAAGCTGGGGAACGGGCAGTTCGGGGAAGTCTGGATGGGTAGGGCCTGGTGGGCAAGCCAGGGCGAGCGGCAGAGGGGACATGGGGGTACCCCCAGGCCTGGCACCTACCTTGGAAAAGCTCCTGCCTGCTGGGACAGGCTGAGCCAGAGGGATTTTCCAGCAAGGGGAAATATCCCATATCCTCTGAGATCATAATGGGTATCCCAAGATGCCCTCCCCTCCCTTTTCAGATGGGACCACAAGACCAGGCTTGGGGGGGGTCCCACCTTCGTCCTCCTCTTGCTGCGGTGCCCTGTGCTCTCCCCGCTCGGCGTGCATGCTCCATTCATCCCATCCTCCATTCCATCCCCCCATCCTCCCCATCCCCATGCTCCATTCATCCCATTGCACCCCCTCCCTCCTCCTCCTCCTCCTCCTCCTCCCCTGCCTGCCCCCCTCGCCCCCCTGCAGAGTATAACGACGGGTTGTGCCATCTGCTCACCCGCCCGTGCCCCGCTATGAAGCCCCAGACCCTGGGATTAGCTAAGGACGCCTGGGAGATAGAGCGGGAATCCATCACCCTCGACAAGAAACTCGGCATGGGCTGTTTTGGAGACGTGTGGATGGGT
>NW_020957096.1:60132-62423 GCF_003031625.1 Empidonax traillii | reverse complement strand
GCCCCCCTCGCCCCCCTGCAGAGTATAACGACGGGTTGTGCCATCTGCTCACCCGCCCGTGCCCCGCTATGAAGCCCCAGACCCTGGGATTAGCTAAGGACGCCTGGGAGATAGAGCGGGAATCCATCACCCTCGACAAGAAACTCGGCATGGGCTGTTTTGGAGACGTGTGGATGGGTAAGGCTGGCCCGGCCGGCCGGGGCAGGGGGGCACAGGGTGGGCAGGAGAAGCCCAGCCCTGCCCTGGCAGGGAGAGTCACGGGGTGCCAGGTGGTACCCACTGGTGTGGGGGAGATGGCAGCTTCTGGCACAGGATCCGCCGTGGCTGGATGGGGAATGGGGTGAGGTATCAGGAGATGAGCCTTGGGGTGAGCGGGACCCCCTGTCCTGGGTGGGGTGTGGTGGGATCACGGCCCTTCCTTGCCTTGCCTTGATTCCTTGCTCCTCCATCCATGCACCCACCCACCCACCCATCCATCCATCCACCCATCCATCCATCCACCCATCCATCCATCCATCCACCCATCCATCCATCCATCCATCCATCCATCCATCCCTCCACACAAACATGCACCCACTCACCCCTCCATCCACACCCCCCTCCATCCCGGCCCTGCCGGGGCTGGCTGCCCCCCAGGCTCTTGCTGACGCCCTGTCCCCAAACCCAGGCACCTGGAATGGCACCACGAAGGTGGCAGTGAAGACGCTGAAGCCGGGCACCATGTCCCCCGAGGCCTTCCTGGAGGAGGCCCAGATCATGAAGCGGCTGCGGCACGACAAGCTGGTGCAGCTCTACGCCGTGGTGTCCGAGGAGCCCATCTACATCGTCACCGAGTTCATGAGCCAGGGTGAGCCTGGGACGATGCCCGGGGGACCCACTACCCCTCCTGCGAGCCTCACCCTCTTTGGGCACAGTCCCACAGGGCTGAGGGCTCGCAGGGGAGGGCACTCTTGGTTTTTGGGGTGTTGTGACCAGGCCCCCCTCTCTGCCCGCAGGCAGCCTGCTGGATTTCCTGAAGGACGGGGACGGCCGCTACCTGAAGCTGCCCCAGCTGGTGGACATGGCAGCCCAGGTACCTGGGGGGGCTGTCACAGGGAGGGGAGACCCCCCTGAGGTCGTTTTGGGGGGGGGGTGGGTTCTCACTGCTTTCCCCCCTGGCTCAGATCGCGGCGGGCATGGCGTACATCGAGCGGATGAACTACATCCACCGGGACCTGCGTGCCGCCAACATCCTGGTGGGGGACAACCTGGTGTGCAAGATCGCTGACTTCGGCCTCGCCCGCCTCATCGAGGACGACGAGTACACGGCACGGCAGGGTGGGCAAGCCTGACTGCCCCCCTCCCTGCTGGGTGCCACCCTCAGCCTGGAAACCATCACACCCCCTCTGCAGGGCTGGGTGGCCTGGGCAGTGGGTGCCCCAAATAATGGGTGTCCTGGGTGATGGACTCCCCAAATAATGGGTATCTCAGGCAAATGGGTATCCTGGCTGATGGGTGTCCCAGGGGATGGGTACCCTGGGGATGGACACCCCAAATAATGGGTGTCCTGGGTGATGGACGCCCCAGATAATGGGTACCCCAGGAGTGAGTGCAGTGGGGTGCACCCAAGTGGGGGTGTAGCCCCAGCCATGGCTCTCCCCCTGCAGGTGCCAAGTTCCCCATCAAGTGGACGGCCCCAGAGGCCGCGCTTTTTGGCAAGTTCACCATCAAGTCGGACGTCTGGTCCTTCGGCATCCTCCTGACCGAGCTGGTGACCAAAGGCAGGGTGCCCTACCCAGGTATGGCCCCCCTGGGGCAGTGGGCACCCCTGGGGTGCAGAGGGAGTCTCTCCTCCCTCGGCAAGGGGTACCCTGTGCCTCAGTTTCCCCCCCGACTGGTCCTGTGGGGGTGCTGGCTGTTGAGCAGGGGTGTCCCTGTCACGCAGGGATGAACAACAGGGAGGTGCTGGAGCAGGTGGAGCGGGGGTACCGCATGCAGTGCCCCGGGAACTGCCCGCCGTCCCTGCACGAGGTGATGGTGCAGTGCTGGAAGCGGGAGCCCGAGGAACGCCCCACCTTCGAGTACCTCCAGTCCTTCCTCGAGGACTATTTCACCGCCACCGAGCCCCAGTACCAGCCCGGGGACAACCAGTGACCCCCGCCCTGAGGCTCTGGGGTGGCTTCGGGGGTGAATCTCCCACTTTTATTGGGGAGGGGTGTTGCTCCTTTTGGCTGTGCCCCCCCCCCCCAAAAAAATGCCTGTTGAGTGGTGCTCAGGGTGCCCCGGGGAGGACGTGGGGCTTTGCACAAGGA
>NW_020957096.1:53965-58948 GCF_003031625.1 Empidonax traillii | reverse complement strand
GGGGTCAATGTGAATGTGATGGCACTGCCAGCTGGTTCCTGGGGTCCCACTTCCCCCCCCCCCCATCCTCACTCCTGAGTGGGGTCCCGGGCTTGGCCCCATGGTCAGGAGCCCCCTGTGCCCCCACGGGGCAGGGCCGTGGGTGGGCAGTGCCACGCAGGGGCAGGGGGAGGGGGTGAAGGGGGAGGGAGGGAAGGGGAGGGATTTGTTGTTTATTTTTTTTAATGAAGTCTGTAAATAGAGAGAAATAAAAGCTTTCTAACGAGCTGGGGAGGTGGGGGGGGAGTCTGGGTACTTCTGCTTCTCCCTCCCATCGGAGAGGGGGAGACAGTCACTCTGCAGGGTGGGCTGGGGGAACAGCAAGATTTGGGGTGGGGGGCACCCATGCCCAGGCAGGGGGGGGCTCCCAGGTTCAGTCAAGCCAGGACTGAGTGATGAACCCTCACCCCTCCCCAGCCCCAGGGCACACGGGCTTGGGGAAGCTCCATAGGGGTGAGCAAAGAAAGCCCCCCCTGCCCTCCCAGGCTGTGTGGGGAAGGGACACACCAGCTTCCCCTGCAAATAAAAGCCTGGATTGGGAAGAATTTGGGGTTGCAAAGCTGCCCCCACCCTGGGTACAGCCCCCCCAGCACCCCCTGAGAGGGGACCATCCCCTCCTGCCAGCTGTGACATCGTGGTGGGGGGGGGTCCAGTGCTTGGGAGGCTGGGCAGGAAGAGGTTAATTTTCCTTGCAGCTTGGCCTCCCCAGCAGGGCCCAGCTGTGGCCGGTTAATGAATTCCCCAGCACTGGTGGGAAGGGGGGACTGGCCCCGGGCTCAGCTTGGGGGGTTGGGGGGGGTGAGGGCCTGGGCAGGTGGGGAAAAGGGCAGGGGGCCAAGGTCAGTGGGTTTGGGGACATACCAGGGGTTTGGGGAACATGTCAGGGGGAGTTGGGGACATAAAAGAGGTTATGGGGACACGCTGAGGTGTTTGGGGACATACAAGGGGACTTGTGGGATGTCACAAGAGGTTTGGGGACATAGCAGAGAGGCTTGGGGACACACCAAGGGGGGATTTTGGACGTGCCAGAGGGGTTGGGGACACACCATCATCCCTGGCTACCACCAGGGATCTCCCAGCTCCTGCTTTGCCCCCAGGCTGTGGATCCCCCTCCCCCTCTCCGCCCCCGGGCACACGGTCCTGGAGTGGAGGAGGGTTGGACACTCCCCCTTCCTCCTTCCCCATCCCGGGGAAGAATCCCTGGGGAAGGGCCAGGCCCCCGGCCAGGCCTGGCTGGGCAGGGTGGCAGGCTGCCCGGGGCTGGGGGGAGCAGAGCAGATTGTGTGGCAGGGCCAGGACTTGGCTGGCACAGGGTGGGCACGGCCCTGCTGCCAGATTGTGGCCATCAGCTCTGGCCGCCCCACGCCTGGGGCTGGACACGGGGGGGACACTGCCAGGGGCACCCCTCTGTCACCAGCACCCCCTGGCATTTGGCACACAGAGCTGAGACCCAGCTACACCAGTCCTGACTCCGTCCCTGTTCCTGCCCATTTCTGCTGGTTCCTGCCTGGTTCCTGCCTGGTTCCTGCCTGTTCCTGCCTGGTTCCTGCCTGTTCCTACGCATTCCCTCCTAGTTCCAGCCCATTCCCTCCTGGTTCCTGCCCATTCCTGCCTTGCTGCTGCCTGTTCCTGCCCATTCCTGACTGTTCCTGTCCATTCCCTCCTGCTTCCTGCCCATTCCCGCCTTGTTACTGCCCATTCCTGCCTGTTTCCTGCCCATTCCTGCCTGTTCCTGCCCGTTCCTGCCCCCTTGGGCATTCAGCAAGGTTGGTCCCACCCTTCTCTGTCCAGCTCCCAACTGGAAGCGGTGCCACCCCGCCAGGTCCCCAGCCCAGGTCCCTTGTCCCCAGCAGTGCCGGTGGCAGGAGCGGGGCAGGGCAGAGGCAGAGGGTTTGTGCTGACCCTGCCGTGCCCTGGGGCTCCACGTGGATTCCGCCACGTGCTATCCCCCTGCGGCTGTGCCACCACAACCCCTGTGCGACCCCCACGGTCGTGTCACCAGAACCTGTCCCCGGTTTTCCCCTTCGGTGTTGTGAGTGTGAAAGCTCTAGGGGACAGCGAGTGTTGCAGGGACCTGCATGAATGAAAGGGCTGAAAGGACAGGCCCCCCATCCTGTCCCTCCCTCCTCTCCCTCCGTGGATGCCCCGGGAGGGGTGAAGGGGTTAAAGGGTTTTGCTGCGGGGTGACCGCGGGCTGGGCAGGGGAGGGGGCATTGATTTTATGTTAATGCTGGGTTGCATCGATCAGAGGGGTGGAGGGACAGCTGCTGGGGGGCACGGCCACCCCCCACTCCTGGAGTCACCCCTCACAGAGCCCCTGCAGCTCCCGGCAGGGTCCACCCTGGAGCCAGGAGCCTCGGGAAGGTGGGGAAGGAGGCTGGGCCCTCCCCAGAGGTGCTGCAGGCTCATTTTTGCTGCAGAGCTTGGCCTGGGGGCTTAAAGGAAAGAGGGCTGCGGGTGCTGGGGGAGGGCAGAGCTGGGGGGCTCTTCCCCTCCTGGCTGCATCCCTGCGGCGTCACAGCTGCAGCATCTTCAGAGAGGAGCCGGAGCAGCTCAGCACCGCCTTCCCTGCCCCCGGGGGTTGATCCAGCACCACCAGATCCCCCGCGCTGCTCCCCAGGACCCCCATCCCCGCGGTGCCCAGCTCCGGATGGCTGCTCTGCCAGCACCGTGCCAGGCTGGGCCCTCGGCGGGGGCTCCCGGCGGGGGGTCTGGAGCCAGCGTGCCCACCCCGTGCCAGGAGCGCGGTGGGCGCAGCTGTGAGCCCGCCGCAGATGGCCGGCGCCGCAGACCCCGGCACGGGGGAGCCGCGGCACTGCCACCCCTCGCCGGGGGTCCCCTCGCCGCCGAGGTGCTGCTGGGGACCCCCGTGGCCGGGAAGGAGCCGTGCCCACCCGCAGCAGGGCGGGGGGTTTGCCCCTGTGCCCCTCGGCCGCGGCTCCCCGGGGACTGGCAGAGCCCGCAGAGCTCCTGGGTCGTGGATCGCAGCCACGTCTCCGCGGCAGCGATGGCCAGACAACAGTGGAAAATGGCCAAAAATGTGGGTTTAGGCTTGACCAGGCTTGAGCCTGCTGGTCCAGGCCTGCAGGGGCTGTGTCCCCAGAGGGGGAAACTGAGGCACGGATTTATCTGCAGTCACCCAGCAGCTCAGCACCGGTCGCTGGGAGGGGACACCTCTTTCCGTGGAAAAAACAACAGATAATTGGGAAGAGCTGTGCACCGACAACAGCAGCATCTGTGACAGCAGTGGGGGAGCAGCAGGATTTGGGGACGGAGGTTTCTTGGGCGTGGGGACGGTCAGGTGACAGCGCAGACACAGGCGATGGGGAGGGGGCACAGCGGGAGCCCTGCTCTGCCGGGCACGGGGCTGCTCGGAAATTGCTTTATTGGGAGAAATCTGGGATGGTTTTGCTGCTGCTCCGGGGCAGCCTGAGGCTGGAATTCAGGGATAAATGGGGCTCTTCTGCTGCAGTTACGTTTATGGAGGTAAAATCTGTCTGGCTCAAACCCTTCACAGATGTCGGGGGGCAAGACCCCCCCAATCCCATTGGGGTCTCTGGACGGTGCAACTCCTGTATCCCAGCAAAGCATCAAACACCTTCCGTTGTCGCCTCGGCCCCCTGTCCCCGCGCATCCCAGATCTCCCCCACACCACCCCACCGACCCCAAACCGCCCCTGCTCCCACCGCGGGCAGCTAGTGGCTTTTGGGATGACAACTGCCACTAACTCCCCAGCCAAGCCAACCCCAGCTTTGTGGGGACAAAGTCAGGTGGGTCCCTCGATCCTGTCCACGGGGGTGGCTTCGCCCCCCGGCTTTGGGGAGTGGGGTGGGTTGCGGGGTGCGGGGACACGGGATGAGCCGGGGACAGCGGTGGCCCCGGCTCGGCAAAGCAGCCACTAGATGGTAGCGTAAGTCCACGCCAACGCTGCTGACACAGCACTTGGCTGGGAGAGGGGACAGGGTGCCCGGGTGACCCGAGTGGCCCTGGGGACCCGCCTCCGCCCCCCACCTCCCCAGCTGCAAAGAGCTGCTGGCAGGGCTGAGCACCCGCGGGGTTGTGACACGAGTGGCACGGGCACAGCTCACCCGCCCCAGTGTCCCCTGCCGTGGCCAGGAGCCACCTGTGCCCATGGAGACAAGTGGGGGACCCCACTCCCAACCCCGTCACACCCATCTCTCCATCTCTACCCCAAACCCAGACCCCAAACACAACCCCAAAGACACTGCAGGGCACAAGCCTGACTTGAGGGGGGACAATCCCAGGCCTGGGGACAAGTGGGGTGACCCACAAGGTACCCAGCTCAGCCTAGGGGTGCTGGGCACCCATAGGAGCCTGGCAGGGCTGGGGTGGGGGTGTCCGTCCCACTGTGAAGAGCCTCATTTTCCTCCTCATCCTCCTCCAGCCCTGCCCAGGGCTCCGTGCCAGACTGATATATATATTTTATGATAACTATAGAGATGCACTTCAAACCTGACAAAGGACTTTGACAGTTTTAAGCATCTCTTTGATTAATACATGACCTTTTAATGCTTTGGATTAAATTAATAAATCTTTTACATTCTAACCCATTCCGCTTGCAATGTCATGTTTTTTGCATGACCTCTCTCTCTTCCCTGCCCCGTCCCTCTGTCCCACTCCCCCCATCCCTGCACAGGTACAGCAATCCACAGCCTTGCAATATTCATGGGGCTCAGAGCCCTGCAAGGCGAGGAGGGAGGGATCCTCCTTGGTGTTTTTGGCTGGTTTGTTTTTTTTTTTTCCTTTGAACTGTCCCTAAAAATAGCAAGAAAATTCAAAGCTGACATTCAGGGCGAGGGGACGAGGAAGCCTGCAAAGTTGCTCACTCAGCCACCAGCAATTGCAGCGATCCTGTCTGCGTGTGCAGATTCCTCTGCTGACCGGGCTGGAGCCCAGGCCTCCTCTCTCTGCTCCGCTCCCAGG
>NW_020957096.1:25518-51092 GCF_003031625.1 Empidonax traillii | reverse complement strand
GTAGAGGGGAGAGAAAATCCCGGAAAAAATAAAATAGAGGGGTGGAGGGGGGGGAGAGGGAAGGAGGAAGGAGCAGGCAGGGGACGGAGGAGGGGGCGGGCTGGCAGGAGCGGAGTTGCCTGGGGAGAATGTGAGCAGGAGGCGCTGGAAATGCTCTCGTTGAAGGTGGCGAGCGGTGCCGAGGGCTCCGGGACCCCCGCGGCCGGTCAGGACGCAGCCCCGGCGGGCGGCAGGAGCCTCCCCAAGCGGGCGGGCTCCGAGGGGCGCGGAGCGCAGGAGCCGGCGGGTGAGTACCGGGGACCCCCGCCTTTGTGTGGGGCTGGGAGGGGGGAGGACACGCGGGACACCCCCTTTGGGCAGAGCGGGAGGAGAGGGGGGAGGAGGCGGCGTGTCGCGTGTGTGTGTGTGTGTCTGTGTGTCTGTGTGTGTGTCCCCCCCCCCGCGCCGTCCCCTCCGCTGAAGTTGCTCGGCGAGTTGGTGCCAAATTGCCGGAGTTTAATGGCACTTGGGGCGGGGAGGGGCGTGCGGGGTGGGGTGGGGGGAGCCAGGGGCGAGCCCCCCATTGCAGGGGGGGGCTGCCATGTCCACGAGTTCTGCCGCCTCCCCCTGGACACCCCCCCCCCCGCCTCTTCACCTCCCCCTCCCCCGGGTGCGAGCGGTGAGTGACAGCTGTCAGAGCCGGCTCCGGCCACTAGAAGGCAGAGCCTGTCAACAGCGCTGGGGGTTAGGGGGGCTCCCCGGGGGACATGGGGACCCCCCCGGGGCACGGCATCCCACCCCCTTCCCCTGGCAGCCTGGCCCCGGGAGCGGCGGGCTGGCCCTCGAGGGGCAGCCCCGGGGGGGGTGGGGGCGAGGGGGGAACAGGGGGCGCGGGGGGCTCCCCCCAAGCCCCGCCGGTGAAGTTGCGAGGTCCGTGGCGCGGGGCTCGGCGAGCGGTTGTCACTCCGGTGCCTGTCATCCCCCCTCTGATTTGTTTTTATCGATCAGCTGATTTTACCTCCCCCCCCTACCCCCCCGCGCGGCCCCTCGGTGCTTGTGACGGGGACCACGGGGGACCGCGGTGGCTTTGGCGGGGGCTGGAGTCGCCCCACGGGGGTCACGCTGACGCCAGACCCCGTGCCCACCTTGGGGATGTGTTTGGTGTCCCCAAGGCCCTCGCAGGTGGAGACACCTGGGTCCCTGCTTGTTTACGTGCTGGGGGGGGGGGGGGGGGACACGACGTGGCTGTGCCCACGACCAGGTGGCCTCGTGTATCCAGCCCCCTCGGCCCGTGGCTGCCAGGAGAGCCCCCCAAAAGCGGCGGGGTGAGCTCATTGTGTGCCACAGCGCGCGGTGGAGTCACTCCAGATTTATCCTGGCGTGACAGAGAGCAGAAGCGAACCCCCGGGGCGGCGGGCACGGATCCTGCCCCGCTCGCTTGCCCACCCTGGCGCCGGCGTGGTCCGAACCGGGGCGGGGTGGGGGGAACGCGTGGTCCGAACTGGAGCCCCGTGGTCTGAATCGGGGGCCCCCCTCCCAAACCTCCCCGCCTTTCCTCGCCCCCCCAGGTGTCCCCTTACACTGGCTTCTCCTGCTGGGCTGTGGAATTTGCAGGGGAGGGTGGTGGTGGTGGTGGGGAGCGCGGGGGGAAGAGGAGGGCGGAGTGGGGGTGGGGTGGGGGGGCTGGAGAAGGGATGGCGCGGCGCCAAATTCCGCTCTGCCATGTCTCTGTAACCTGAATAGGCCAACTCCATCCCCGGTGCGAGTCCCCCGGGGCTCCGCCGCGCTCCGATGCAGTCAGGCGGGAGGTGGCTTTCGCCCGGGTTGCTGCCGTGTGTCCCCCCCCCAACCCCGCTAAAACCCCGGCAACCCCGGCCCCGGTTCCCTCCCGGACACCGGCCCGAGCCACAGCGCGCCCGCCGGTAGCCGGGCGGGAGGGAGGTGGAGATGGTTTGGGGGAGAAAGGTTGGCACCGTGGCAGGGACGGGGTAGCCAAGGACACGCCGGGAGCGGGGCCGGCCGGCGGAGGAGAAGCCATGGAAGCCCATGGAAGGTTACGGGAAGCCTGGGGGGGCCGGCGCTGCCCTGGCCTCCTTAGAGGAGGCAGCAGAGACCCGGGGCAGGCTATTTCTGCTGAGATCCCGAGGAAAGCTCTGGGAGAATTGTGGGCTTCTATAAATAGTGTGTGTCAGCCGAGTGGAAACAGGGCCTTGAAATGCTCCTGCTATTCTCCCGAGTGCTTGGAACCAGCTCTTGGTAAACAGGGCAGCGGTGGGGAGGGCTGTTTCCTTCTTCCGGGCTCGGTAACAGGAGCGGGAGGGATGTGGGGGGGATTTTTTTGCCTGGTGATATGGCAGCGTTCCCCTCCCGGGGCCGGCCGGCTGGATGCCGGGCTGTGGCCGGGCTGCCCGGATGCGGGATGGCCCCTGAATGCGTCGCAGATGTGTGTGTGTGTGTCCCCCCCCCCGCCGCGCCCCCGCTGCCGTCCCCTCCCCAGCCCTGCCGCCCGCCAAACTTTCGGGGCTGGGATGCGCCGTGTGGTCCGGACGTTGGTCCTCGGGGAGCCGGCGGTGCCGGGGGTGGTTCTGGGGGCGCCGGGGCTCAGCTGGCCGGGGGATGCTCGGCACACCCCGTCCTCTCACCGGCGCGGGGGTCTGTGGGGTCACAGCCCGGCTCCCCCACTCCCCACCGCGCATCCGTCCGGGCTGGAGTTGTTCCCGCTCCGCCTCGGGGCACATGCTGAGCTCTGCCTTGCGCGTGCTGGAGGGCAGGGATTTGATCCCGTGGGACCTTCCCAGGCATGTCTGGACACCCAGGGTGCTGCGGACCTCCTTCCTCGGGGGGGGGGTGGGATGGGGGGTGGTTCTGCCCGCGGAGGGGACGTGGTGACATGTTCCCAGGGTGTTCGCTTGGCTCCAGGGTGCATCCTGGCAGTCCCAGCGCCGTGGCGAGTGCTCAGCTTCCCACGAGGACCCGGCACTGTGCTGGGGGTGACCTCCCCTCGTATCCCCACCCCATTGCTCACCCCATGCCGCAGACAGTGGCTCAAAAGCTGCCTTAGTGTTGTTCCCCTTAAAAAATAACACAGAAGGGAAACAACTGGGCTGCGCTCAGCTCCCCACTGGGAGTTTTTTGGGTGATGTGCAGCAGACTGTGGAGTGAGAGGGTTCCAGCGCGCTCCTGGTGGGATTTGGTGCTGGATTTGGAGTTCACTGGGGTGTCACAGGCCTGGGGGGCTCACCCTGTCCCCATGTGCTGCCTGCCCAGGCGCTCGGTGCCAGCACAGCAGAGCGTGCCCTCGGCGTGGGTGGGAAGGGGCGAGCGCCAGTCCGGTGGTTTCTTTTTTTTTTTTTTTTTTTTTTTTTTTTTTTTTTTTTTTTTTTTTTTTTTTTTTTTTTTTTTTTTTTTTTTTTTTTTTTTTTTTTTTTTTTTTTCCCTCCCTCTCTGTGGGTTGAGCGTTGGGGCGACAGACAGGGAAAGTCTGAGCAATGGTCTCCGTGCTGGTGCTGTCTTCAATCACCGCGTCCCAGAATCCCTCGCTCTGGGCCTTCTAGGCACAAGGGCTTACAGCGAAAATCGGCAGCTGCAGCTGCGAGTGAAAGCACAAGAGCCCGGCTGGGTCTTTGGCATCGGCAGGAGAGCAAAAAAAAAAAAAAAAAAAAAAGCTGGGGGAGGCGAGGAGGGAAGGGAAAAGGAAGGGGGGTGGGGGTGAGGGGGGGAAATGTGCCCTGTGGTTTTTTTCCAGGCTTGCCACCGAGGGTTGTGTTTCAGAGCATCGGTTCCCGGGCGCGGGAAGAGGCGGGAGGATGGGGGGGTGCGGAGCGATGCCTCCGGGGAGCTCATTAAAATCTGTCGGCTCCCCCCTTTCTCCGGCCGAGGGAGGCTGGATATGGAGGGAAGGAGGGGAGGGACGTGCTGGGAAGGAACATGCCGGCAAACCGGCTGCCCGGTGGGGACAGTTGCCGGCCCAGGCAGGAACGCTGCCCCCGGGGCTCACCTGTCGGAGCACGCCGGGCGCGCCGTGCCAGCGAGGCCGTGACAGGGGCTGGCGTGTGCCGCCACGCCGGGGACTCCCTCGGCACCTGGGAGAAACCCCCCGGACACCCAGCCGGGCTCGGAAGGGGGATGAGCTGCTGCGGTGCCAGGGTGGAGGTGGGTGGGTCATGGGGGTGTTTGGGGGGTCAGCGGGTGAGGGCAGGGAGAGGGGGGGGGTGAGCGGGAGCTGTTGGCACGTGCGTGGGCAGCGTTTGGTGCGCAGGGAGGGTTTGGGTGCACAGGCAGCATTTGGTGTGCAGGCAGGGCGTGTGGACAGATTTGGTGTGCAGGCAGGGCTTGGTGTACAGGCAGGGCTTGGTGTGCAGACAGGGTTTGGTGTACAGACAGGGTTTGGTGTACAGGCAAGGTTTGATGTGCAGGGTTTGGTATAACAAGGTTTGATGTGCAGGGTTTGGTGTGCACAGAAAGGGTTTGGTGTGCTGGCAGGGTTTGGTGTGCAGGATTTGGTGTGCACAGAAAGGGTTTGGTGTGCTGGCAGGGTTTGGTGTGCAGGATTTGGTGTGCACAGAAAGGGTTTGGTGTGCTGGCAGGCTTTGATGTGCAGGAAGGGATTGGTGTGCAGGGGCTGGTGTACAGGGTTTGTTGTGCACAGAAGGGATTTGGTGTGCAGACAGCGTTTGGTGTACAGGATTTGGTGCATGGACAGGGATTGGTGTGCGGGATTTGGTGTGTGGACAGGGATTGGTGTTCTGGCAGGGTTTGGTGTGGAGGGTTTGGTGTGTGGACAGGGATTGGTGTGCTGGCAGGGTTTGGTGTGGAGGGTTTGGTGTGTGGACAGGGATTGGTGTGCTGGCAGGGTTTGGTGTGGAGGGTTTGGTGTGTGGACAGGGATTGGGGTGCTGGCAGGGTTTGGTGTTGAGGGTTTGGTGCGTGGAGAGGGGTTGCTGTGCAGGGGTTGGTGTACAGGGTTTGATGTAGAGAGGTGAGGCTGCCATGCAGATCCCAGTTGTTAAGGTAGGCCTGTGCAGGTGTTGGCAGGGGACACTCCACCCTGGTGAAAACACCTTCTTCCCCTCCCAGTGAAGGGGACAGACAGTGTTGGGCACCCCCTCCCTGTTCCAAATCCCACTGTGCCGGTGGGCGAGCACTGCTGCAGCCTGGCCTGGTACGAGGCAGGGAGACAGGGGAGTGGCAAAATGTGGTATTGATCCTCTGGGAGGGAGCGCAAAGCAGCTCTGGCATCCGCCAGCTCCAACCTCTGCCCTTCCCACAGCTAAACCAGCTTCAGGCAGAGGGAGCAGCGTGCCATCCCATCCCATCCCATCCCATCCCATCCCATCCCATCCCATCCCATCCCATCCCATCCCATCCCATCCTAACCCATCCTTGTGTCGCCGCTGCCGCCCCCGGGGCCCAGAGCCCCACGCACACTCTTCCCTCTTCCCTCTTCCCTCCTCGCTCTTCGCCTCCTGCTGACTTCAGCGCATCGGCTTGGGCTCGGCGCCTGAACATTCCTTGCAAAACCTGGGCCTAAAATATCTGGAGGAGGATGGAGCGCCTTGGGCGAGGGAGATGAGCTCCTCAGCTGCGGGAAAGAGGGAGGCTGCCGGGCTGGAGGCAGCAGGGACTCTCTGCTCCCCGCCAGCTGCCAGCCCCGCTGGCCCCCCGGGAATTCGCCAGGAATAAATCTTGCCTGGCGAAGTCAGTGGTTTGGTTTTGGGGTGGATGTGCCCGGGCAGAAGCAGGGGCGGGAGGGGAGTGTGGCGCCTTGTGCAGCGCTGGATGAGGGGCACGGGGAGCAGGGATGGCGTTGGGAAGGGGTGACAGGAGGGCATGGTGGCAGGGAGTGGGGTGACAGGGAAATGGGGTCACAGGGGAACAGGGTGGCAGGGGAACAGGGTCACAAAGTAGGGTCACAGGGGAACAGGGTGGCAGGGAGTGGGGGTGGCAGGGAACCAGGGTGAAAGTGGAGCAGGGTGGCAGGGAGCAGGGTGACAGTGGAACAGGGTGGCAGGGAGAAGGGTAGCAGAGGGGCAGGGTGACAGTGGAGCAGGATGGTAGGAAGCAGGGTGGCAGGGTGACAGCAGAGCGGGGTGGCAGGGAGAGAGCTGGGTCCCGGTGGCTGAGGAGGGACAATAACTGCTGGGAGGGAGGTGCTAGGCGGGAGCTGTGTGAGAACCAGTTTGCGAGGTCCAGATTGGCAGCAGATCCTGAACCAGGAGGAGCTGAGCATCCATACGGCCCCTGCCGAGATCAGACGCGACGACAGCGACTCGGTTTGGGGGAAGAAATTGGAGGCGGGGGAAGCTTTTTTGCTGAAATGAAATTTGAACCCCAAAGTGGGAGGGAAGTGGAGGTGGGGGGCACGGCTCTCTCCACATGGTTATTACTGCTGTTTTCCACCCAGCTGAAAGGAGAATGTAGCTTAATATGGACCCGCGGGGAGGAGAAGCGCTCGGGAACGGGGATTTGGCAGGAGGGAACTGGGAAACAGCGAGAGGAACGTAGAGGTGAGAGTGGCCAGGGCTTTGCCCAGGGAGGAGAGGACGGAGCTGGGCTGGAACAAGGCGCTATTGTTCTTGGCGAGCGGGGGGCCGGCCGCGGCCCCCCCAGACCCGCAGAGCTGGCGCGGATGTGGGGAAGGTTTTTGGGACCGGTTTTTCCCGGCGGATTGTTGGCTGGGGAGCGGGAAGAGCTCGTGGTGCTTGGGGGGCACCAAAGGGAGCGGGTGAAGCGCCCGCGGAGGCGCAGGGGGGAGCCCGGCGTGCGATGGGGAGGTGGTGGCAGGTGAGAGGACAGGGGCCAGCTGGGGCAGTTTGGGATCAGGGGGTGGGAGGGGGGTTGCTGGGGCAGGGGCTCTGCGGCCGGGGGATGGTGTGGGGATGGGGTGAAACCCGGTGTTCCGCGTTGTGCCGGCACAACAGCTCCTCCTCGGAGCGTCTGTGGGGCTGGGGTGGGAAAGCCAGAGGGGCTTCTCCCCCGGCTGCTCTGGGGAGCCCCGTCACCCCGTGATCTGTGATCCCCTCGTGGCTGTTGGCGTCTCTCTGGTGGTGCCCAACCATGCCGTCCCGCGTGTCCCCTCGGTCCCTCGCCTGCCATCGCCACCCTCGGCACAGCACCGCTGCCATCGGCGTCACGCGCCACGTTGCCACAGCCGCTGGCTGTCCCCTGGGTCACCACGGTGCTTGGGGACACCCCAGGGCGCTGACGAGTGGGAGCGTGGGGAACTGGCGAGGCGCAGAGGGGCTGCAGGAAGAGGAGGAGGAGTAGGAGGAGGAGGAGGAGGATGGAAAGATGTGTCCCATGGGGTCTAAGGGCTGTGGCTGGGGAGGGGGCGGCGAGCCAGGGGCCAGGCTTAGAGCAAAGCTGAGCTTGTCCCAGCCCTTCCTGTGCTCCGTGTGCCTTGGCCCTCCCAGCCCAGCTGGAAAAGAGAGACACCCCCCACTTACAGCAAATCCCTGGCATTTGCTCCCCATCCCCCCCAGTTCCCACCTCTCCAGTGCTTCCAACGAAGCGATGCCCTAAAGGCAGCAGAAGCACCTTCGCAAGTGCACACTAAATATTTGAACACGCTTGGGTGGCTCTGGCGTGGCTGCTGCTTTTGCCCTTCCCCACCCCCTTCCCCGGCCTCCCTCGACCCCCCCAAATTTAGGGGGTTACCCACGAGGGCTCCTCCTTTCCTCCCAGACAGGGGTGTGATGTTTTCTCAGCAGCTCTTGCCTGGAATTATTTGCTCCAGCCGAGCTGGCGCGGGGCTCGGCATGGCCGTGTCACCCTGGGTGGGGGTGTGTGTGTGTGTGTGTGTCACCGCGTGTCCCCCCCTTCCCCAGCCCACCCGCTGCCAACCCCGGCCGCACGTGGTGGCACCGCGGCATCCGCGCGACGCCCGCCTCCCCATCCTTCATCCCTCCTCTTCCTCCCAGCCCCAGCACCCTGCAGCCGGGCTGGGCGCCCAACGGGGCGGGAAGGGGGGGGGAGCAGCGTTCCCCTCCCCTCCCCGGCATTCCTTGGGAGTGAAACACAAGAGCTGGCAGGGCACTCCTGCTTTCTCTGGCCTCCGCTCCTCCGGTGCCTGAACAAAGCCCTCCTGCCTCTCCCGGGAACCCGGGGTTTGAAACAGGAGAGGCGGCTGGTGCTGCGTGGCAACGTCCTCCTCCAGCTGGTTTTGGAGGCTCTGGTGGGTGGGGGACAGGGGTGGGAACGGTCCCTGTGAGGGGCAGCTCTGGATGGGGTACCCCAGGGTACCCAGGAGGACTGTGCCCGCCGCAAGGACTATTGGCATCCTCCCCAACCCGGGCTTTGCGTCCCCACCGTGTCACTGCCATCATATTGCTATGGAAACTGAACCCTGGAGGGTACCACTTCAACCCCAGTTTGCCCCCAGTTTGGTCCCCGGTTGGCCTTGGCTCCCATGCACAACCCATCCGTGGCAGCACAGCTTGGCGTATCCCTCATCCCACGATCTGGGATGATGCATCCCAGAGGGAATGCGCGCTCCGGCCCCCTTCCCAAAGTCCAACACCCCCCTCCTCGCCGAACAAAGCCCCCCCCTACCCTCCCCACCGCCCCCAGTGAAACAGGCCCCTGTCGGAGCGCAGTCCCCGACAGCGAAGGTTATTTTAATGGATGCATTACTTTAAACGAACCCTCCGCCATCTGTTCCACCCCCTAATTACGCATGCAAAAAAAAGCCCATCTCACAGCCAGCGCAGGAGAAAGTAAAGATATAAGTGATTTAAATGCATGTATCCGCAGCTCCGCCGGCAGCTGGGCTGGGCTGCGCTCCTCGGCTGCCTGGCGAGCCGGGCAACTTGGAGGCACGGAGGGGGAAAAAAGGGATGGCTCTCCTGGATCCACCTTGGGGAGGTGGCTGGGTGGAGGGTGGGCGCAGCAGGGGCTGGAGCGTGGTGGCCGTATCCCTCCATCCCTCCATGCCTCCATCCCGCAGTCGCCTCTCCCCGTCACCCCCTGAAGGTTAGCTCTGCCCGCCGGCTGCCAGGCTCGGCGTGGCGGCGGCTGAGCCTTCAAAGCGCGGGGACACGCCACCGTCCCCGGGCTGCCGCGGTGCATGGCGGGCCTTTGGGGGGGAGCACCCCCCGGGCTTGGCCGGGCTCCTCGTCCTGACGCTCTCCCAGGGGGTCCCACGGGGGTGGGGATGGGCGTACATGGCCCCCACCCCCGCCGGGTGACGCTGGGCCCATGGTCCCCTGGGAGAGGGGCTGAGGAGGGAGGGGGTTTTCCCCCCCTACTCTGCTTTTCCCAAGCTATGTTTCCGTGACCCGTCCCGAAATCCAGGGATTTCGTACTCTTGGGTGCTTGCTGGGGGCCTGTCCTTCGAGGCTGTGGAAGGTGAGGGTGGAGTCTGAACGAGACCCCCCCCCCTCAGAGAGGCAGAGCTCATAGGTGATGGAAAACCCCTGCTTTTATATCAACCTCCTGGTCTGGGGAGTCCCAGTGGGGATAAGGGGGTGACAACGGTTCAGGGGCTGCATCCGTCCCTGCTTTCCCTTGTGACTCAGTTTCCCCCATCACCAACACAAACCACCCACAGGGATGGGATGGGTGAGCGCCGTGGCTTTGGGTGACCCCACGGTGACAGCACAGCACCTCGACCACCATAGCAGGGCCACCGCCTGGCGCCGGAGCCGACGGCGGTCCTGGGTGCCCGTCGTCCCCCCCTCTCCCTCCGTCTCCTTCTCGCCGTGCCTGACTGCAGCAGATGCGCCAGCTCTGCAGGAAGAGGGAATTAAGTTGGGCTGGAGGAATTTTAAAGATTGCTGCAGGCCTGAGGGTCTTAGATCCCCCCGCGGAGATGGGCAGTCATGCAGAATTAATCCTATCGGCAGCCTGGCTCGGCTTCAGCCGGTGCAGAGCTCCGGGAGAGCGCGCGGGAGCGCGGGGGGCGATGCTGGGGGCGGCTGAGCGAGCCCCGGCGCCTCCCGGCGTCGATGGGAAATTAATAATGAAAAATTAAAAGCCCCAATTCAGCCTTCCCCCCTCCCTTTCCCTGCTCCCTGCTCCTTCCTTCTTCCCCATCAGCCTGGAGGTGGGACTCGTAGGGGGGGGAAGGAGGTGGGTGGATTCTGCAAAGCTTAAGGAAAACCTGTTTGCCGTAGCCAGCGGAGCCCGTGGTGGGAGAAAACGCCAGGGATGCATCCTGCTCCTGGTGATCGGAGCTGTGGCACAGCCGGGGCTCAGCTGTGTGCCACAGGGGGCTGGCTGGGTCTGGGGTGGGGGCACCTCTTTGCTGCCATCACCCAGCCCCCTCTGCAACAGGGTCGTGCAGTGGTAGGAGGCAGGTTGGGGTGACAGGAAGCAGGTTGGGGTGACAGGAAGGAGGTCGAGGTGGCAGGAGGGAGGTTGGAGTGACAGCAGGCAGGTCATGGTGGCAGTAGCTGGTTGAAGTGGCACGAGGCAGGCTGAGGTGGCAGGAGGCGGGCTGGGGTGGCAGGAAGGAGGTTGAGGTGGCAGGAGGCAGGTTGAGGTGGCAGGAGGCAGGTTGAGGTGGCACAAGGCAGTTGGGTTGCTGTGCCAGCGCAGGGGACACAGCGACACACCGGACATCCCCACATGCCGCACCAGCCATACACCACATCTGGGCACCCCATGGCTCTGCCAGCCCCACGGGCAGCCTCGTCCCCCTTGTCCCCCCTGGCTCCCCAGGCCGCAGTGCCACCGTGCCAGCGGGCTCAGTGGCTGCGTGACGCTGGGCAGGGTGGCCCGCGAGGGCTCTGCAGCTGCTGCCGAGCCCTCTGCTCCTCCGGTTTATAAATAATGCAGCACTGAGGCGTGTTGGCAGCGCCCGCACACGCCTGCAGCCCTGGCGCGGCAGTGGGCGCTCCGGGGGCGAGCGGCGGGTGCTGTCACCCCGGCTGGGTGACACTGAGCCATGTCACCCCGGTGGGGAGGTGGCAATCCCCTGTGTGTGTGTGTGTGCGTGTGTGTGTGTGTTTATGTGTGTGTGTCCCCTGCTCCCCACGCTGTCCCCCAGCCCCACGCGCCCGGGGTGGGTGGCTGGCACTGATGGGGGTGCCCACAGTGGTGGGTGCCCGCGGTGACCCCACGCGTGGGGACGTCCCCAAGCCTCGCGACGGTGGCGCGGATGGCGACGGCGCAGCTTGCAGGGTTGCCATGGCGATGTGCTGGCGCTAACGAACCCGAGTAAACATTAACGAGGGAGAGCCCCACGCGGGTGGGTGCGAGGGTGGGGACCCAGGCGTCCTGCGGGGTTCGGTGCTGGGGCGGGCGCCGCGGTGTTGCCCCTGCGTGGGGGGTACACCCGGGAGATTCCCCCAAGAGGGTCCCCTCCAGTTGCTGTGTGAGGCTTGTGCCTTAATGGTGAGACTGGGAGCTCTGGGAGCGTCCTCCGGGGCAGGTTGTCAGTCCCTTTCCCAGTTTGGGGGCACCCACGGTGGGAAGGTCCCCATCTTGATGTCCCAGGTGTCCTGTTATGCCCTGGCACCGGTGCTGCCACCCCTCACTGGTTGCTGTCACCCTCTCCATGTAGCACCTGCAGCTGCTGGATTGGCAAGGGGAGGATGAGCCCCCGTGGTGCCCCCGGGGGGGCTCAGGGTGTTCCTGGCAGCAGCTGCCACCACCTCTGCAGTTGTCACCATGACTCAACTCGCCGCGTCCCTCCCTTTCCCATGGCCACGCCAGCACAGGACCCACGCCGGGGGTTTGGGTGGGGGTCAGGGTGGGGGTCAGGGTGGGGGGTCAGCCCCCCGCGCCGGCACCCGCACCGTGCCCAAGGTCCCCTCCAGCATTTAATGGTGCTGCAGCTCATTAAACGGAGGTGCAGGTGCCCCCGGTACCTTCATCCTCCCGGAGGGCTCTTAATGAGCGGCTGCTAACGAGCGCTCCCGCTCCCCTTCCAGCCCCGCAAAGAGGCTGATTGGCGAGAGGCACCCGGGAGCAACACGCGGGCTCCTTTCGGGGGCTTCGAGGGGTCCAGTGACCCCTTCGCCAGGCTGCAGACGTGGCCTTTGCACCGTGGAGGAGGGTCCCCTGTCGCTGTCACAGCACCGGTGTCACTTCTCGGCCCGGCTCCTGGGGGTGTTGTGTCACAGGCACCTGGTGCTCTGTGCCTCAGTTTCCCCTCCTGGGGGCACAGCGCCCTGGGAACGGGCACCGGGGCTCTCAGGCATGCAGAGATGTGGGTTGAGGCTCTTGCTGGTGCCCCCAGCCCCATTTTTGTCCCCAGAGTCACACTGCACAAGGCCACCCGACCCCTGGGAAGCCTTCCTTGGGTCTATCTGTGCTGGGGGGGGGGGGGCTCCAGCAGGTTCAGCCGAGGGTCTGTGTCTCCTGTGTCCCCCCAAAACCAACCCAGAGGCTCTGATGCGGTGCAGGGTGGTGGGTACCCAGAGGAGGTGGGCTGAGGGGCTGCCTGGCTTGTGGGGGGGGCTCTTAGTCTTGTCCCCCTCTTTTGGGGGCTGCAGAGGGGGACAGCCCACCCCGCACAGAGCCACTGACCCATGCCAGGGCCAGGTCCCCCAGGTCCCTGCTGAAGGGAGCCCTAATCCTCGGTGACACGGTGCCCGGCCCCGCGGTGGCTAATTGCAGTGTCCCCAGCTGAGGATTACGGTTTAAAGCGGGGAAGGAGCAGCGGGAGCAGATGAGCTCCTGAGCAACAAAGCTCCTGTTCCCCTGCAAAGCGACTTTTATTAGGGGTATAATTAAAAGCTGACAGGGGGGGAAAATCACGGGGACGGGTGGGGTGAGGGATGAAGCCACCTGAAGGTCCCTGTGCCCCCCGCCCAGGCGTCCCACCCGCCAGCCCCCTGCTCTGACCGCAGCGTTTCTGGCAGGGCAGGAGGCAGCGAGGTGCTGGGCTGGCAGAGGAAATCCAAACTCGGCCCCTATGAAAGGGGCTTTGTGTGCCCGGGAAGGAGCAGCCCTCCTACTTCTCCTCCTCCTTCTCCTCCTCCTCCTCTGGCTTCAGGGCCACTTTGCCCCCTGGGGGTGGCCTCGATGTGGGTGCCAGAGGGAAACTGAGGCACAGGGCAGTGTTGCAGCCCTGTGGCCTCCTGCCCTGCTCAGGTTCCTGAGCTTTTCCCTGTCACTTTGTACCTGTGGCTGCGGGTGAGGCGGTCCCTGAGGATGTACTGGGGTCCCCCACGGGTGCCCCAGCTGGTGTCACCCCTGCAGGGTCCTTGCGGTGGGGCCTCCCTGCTAGGGCTGGCCGAGGCGCTGGCAGTGTAGAAGGAGTTGCAGGAACAGAGGCACATCATGAGGACAGAGGGACATTTTCCTCTGTCCCCTTCATGCCACCCAGATTGGCCCTTTCCCAGCGCCACCCGCCTCGGTTTCCCTTTCCCACCTCGTGAGTGCTGTGGCTGCCCCCCTGGCACGGCAGGACCCCGGATCGCCCTGGGGGGATGCCAGCCCCCCTTGGTGACCCTGCCTTTCCCCACGGACATGGCTGATGTCCCCTGGGAAGGGGACACTTCGCAGCACCCGGTGTTTGGCACCTCGCTGGGCTTCCGCCCGCGGGAACATCGCTCTGGTTCCAGCCTGGTCCCGTGGCAGGGAGGAGGGTGGGTGCAGTCAGGGACCCCCAGCAGGCAGCTGGACACTGGCCACCTTGCCCTGGCCCAGCCCCAGCCCTGGTGGGCGGCGGGGGGCTTGTTCTCAGCCTGGACAGGAAGATGAATGAATTCCATTACGGGATCGCGATTTTATTCCACGTGTCAGGGAGCCTGAGATTAACTTGCTCACCAGGCTGTGACAAACCCAGACACCCGCGTGCGCACACTCGGGCGAGGGGGCTTCGCACACTCACCGGGCACGGAGCTGCTGAGACCCCAGTGTGGCCCTCAGGGCGTGCAGAGCCAGGCCCATCCGCACTGATTCCAACTGGGAGCCCTCCGGCACCTGGGGAGGGTGGCACAGGCCAAGGCAGGGGGTCTGGCACTGCCACCGTGTTGTCCCATGGCCTGGAGGCCCTTCAGCCACCCAAGGCCGCATGTCTTGCTGCCGGGGCGAGGGCAGAGCATCATCCCAGCACAACTCTGGGAGGCCAAAACACCCGGCTGGGAGGGAGGCAGGAAGTGGGGCACGGAAGGCTGGAGGCCTGGCGAGATAGCTGGTGGCCCTGGGGACGTGGCAAGGCCAAATGGGCCGCTCTCATCTCACCCCATCCGGGTGGCTTCCCACCTTGGGGGCGCGCTGGGGCCGAGCTGTGCCGGGCTTTGCCGTGCTGTTCTGTGCCATGCCGTGCCGTGCTGTGCCGTGCCGCGGGGCCGGCTGCTCTCCCCTCGCCGCCCCCCCTGCGCGGGCGCAGGCAGCTGGCTCTGTTTGCTGGAGGCTTTGCGCATTCCAGTTCGTGGGTCACTCGCCTTCGAAACCTCTCCGGGGACGGAGGCAGTTGGGAGCCGTAACAAACAACCCAAGGGCTCCGATGACGCCCGCGCCCGGCGCTGCCTGCCAGCACCGGGGTGGGGGACGGGGCTTGGGAGACGGCCCCCCTGGGGTGCTGGAGCGGAGCTTTGGGATGGTGCTGCGAGGTCCCAGGACAAATAACCGGGGAGGAGGGACGTTCCGAGCGGGTTTCCTGGCGGGAGGTGGGAGAGATCGCTTTTTGGGGGGCTGGTGGGAACCACAGGAGGGATGCCGTGGTCGCCTCTGGGTCAGGGATGGGGTGCAGAGCGGGCTGCTGGCGGTGGGGTGTCATCCAGGATCCGTATGGGGAGGGGTGGTGGAGTTGGCCAGGCATGGTACGAGCAAGAGGACAACACAGGCAGCAAGTTTAGGGTGGCTGAGGGCTTGTTTCGGTGTCCTGGAATGTGCGTCCGGAGCCATCCCGAGGACATCCCGGGTCCAGAGGGGCGGTGGGAGCGCGGTGGGAGTGCGGTGGGAGCGCAGTGTGGCTCAGGGAGGCTGGGTAGTGTGGGGAAGGTCAGCCTTGGCCAGATGCAGCCACTCCACCCTCCTCCAGTGCTTTGCACATTAATGCAAATGCACTGGCCTGAGTGGTTCATTAGCAGCATGTGGAATGGAATAATGCATCCGCATCCCATTAGCCTAATGAAAAAAAGGGAGCCGGCACCTGGAACAAAGCTGCCGACTCTTGGCTAGTGCTCTGGCTCGGCCATGCTGGGCCGTGGGGCCCCCCCTCCCTTCCCCTCCCTTCCCCTCCCTTCCCTCCGCTGCCCCGGCCATCCCTGCCCAGTCCTCTGAGCATCCTCTTGTTCAGTGCCATGGAAGGGAGCCCCATCCCCAGGGTGTCACCACAGACCCTGTCCCCAGGGTGTCACCACAGCGGGGTGCAGCCCCCAGGGGACTCAAGGGTGGTCCCAGCATCACCCCTCTGCATCCCAGGCTGGGAGGGGGATCCAAGCCAGGAGTTCTGCAGAGGCGCTGGCTGGGTGTTGAGATGTACCCATGTCCCTGGGGCTGGGAGTGCAGAGCCTGAGGGATTCAGAGGGACCCCAGTGGGGGCAGAGCCGGTTGCAGCATCACCCCTCTGCATCCCCGGGTGGGAGGGGGTCCAAGCTGGGAGTGCCGCAGTGGCGCTGGCCGGGTGTCGAGATGTCCCCATGTCCCTGGGGCTGGGAGCGCGGAGCCTGAAGGATTAGAGGAAACATTGCCAAACAAACCAGGCTGTGCCGGAACCAATTAGCCTCCAGCAGGCAGAGTTTCAGATGCTGTTATTTCTGCCTCTTCTCTTTTCTCTCCCTCCTTCTGTCTCCCCCTTTCCCCCTCCCCGGCCCTCCCCAGCCCCTCCTGCCCGCCCCCAGCATCCCTGCTCTCGCCATTCCTCTCCGTGTCGGAGCTTGTTTTGGGCACTGGCTCTGGAGTGAGTCATGCCGCGCGTAGGGGATTTTAAAAGCTTTCTGCTGTCGCTGGGAAGCCGGTTTGGGCTGCTCCGACACTGGGGGTGGAGCGCCAAAGCCTCGCAGACAACCCTCGTCTGGGGAACCCAAAAAAATCCCCCACCCCGGCGCCCCGAACCCCTGGGATCCCATGGGGCCCCCTCTTTGCGGGGGTCGGCTCGGTCACCCCAGCCAGCGGTTGAGTCAGAGGCGAAACTTTCGAGCCGTTGGAGCTTCCTCCACCGGGGCCCCTCTCCGAGGAAGTGGTCTGCCGGGGCGTCGAGCCCGGCGGGGCGGTTGCCCCGTCCCGGTGGGTGCAGCACACAGGCGCTGGCGGCCGGCGCTGGAGCTCGAAGCGTGGGAGATTCTTTTTTTTTTTTTCCACCCCCCCCTTTCCCTCCCTCCTTCCCTCCACCACCGCCTCCGCCGGCCTCGCTGCCAAACATGGGGTGGGGGCCCTCCGGCACGACCCTCCCGCCGGTCCGCAGCTGGCCACAGTTCCTCCCCCCTTCATCCTCCTCCTCCTCCTCCTCCTCCTCCTCCTTGCCTTGAGCTGTGCTGCTGAGGGACTGCAGCTCCCGTGGATCAGGAGGAGATTTAGGTCAAGCGCTCGACTGAGTCGAAACAGCCATCTGTGTGCGGAGGAAACCGGCCACCCAGAGCCCCCGGCGCGGCTGGCCCGGCATTGCCACCGGGCCCTGGCACCGCCAGCACCCCCCGGACCCCGCGCCTGGGCACAGGGCCTGCCTTTGTCTCCAGCAAGGGGGGAAAAACCCACCCAGTCAATAAACGGGGAGGGGGGAAACCCCCTTCCTGCTGGTCAGTCACCCCCGGCTGTGCCGTGGGCACCGCCGGGAAGTTTGGCACGGAGCGGCCGCGGCAGCGCTCCAAGGTCGCCCTGACACACGGTGGGAAGGTGTGCGCCGGCGGGAACCGGGCACGGATGCGGGTGTGAGGGCCGGAGCCGGCCGCGGGTGCCCGCGGAGCAGGCAGGGCGGGAGGTGCAGGCAGGAGGGAGGCTCTGGCTGCCTGCCCGGAGCCCGGACTCCTGGGTTCCTGCAGGAACAGGGTGGAGCGGGAGGAGGATGGGGAGCTGGTGTCATCCCGGCCACGGCGGGGGGGGAGCATTTCCCTCCCCGGGGTGGTGGGGGGTTCCACATGGCCACTGTGCCTCGGTTTCCCTGGGTGATGGGAGGGGAGTAGCCCAGTGCTGGCGGCACCCCGGCGAGGTGTGGACCCTCAAATGCCCCCTTGCATGCCACACCGGGGTGGAGGTGACCGTGACCCCTCCTTGCTCTCCACCTGCCGGCTTCTTCTTTTGCTTTCTCCATTTCCTTCCGGAGCCTTTTCTCGCCCGCCGGTGTCGGTGCCGCTGCGCCTGTGCACACGCCGGGTGCTGGGGAGCGGAAACGCCGCCGGTGCCGTGGCGGGGCTGGCGCTCACCGGACGGGCCTTTCCACCCTGGTTGGCTTTGGCACACCCCAAACCGTGTGAAGAGTCGTGCCTGGCCTCAGGCCGGAGCCTGGCCGGGCAGGGGGATGCTTCCTGGCACCTCACCCCACCCGCTGCCCACCCGGCACCCCGCCCGTGCCCCGCCGGGCCCCTCGGGAGCCCCTCGATCCGCCCGTCCTGCCTGGTAAGGAGCTTTGTCCGGCTGCACAGCCAGTTTGCACAGTAATCCCGCCTTGGCCCGGGGGGATTATGTGTGGGGAGAGCTGTGGGGGGCCTGGGGCGCTCAGGCAGATGGGTTCCAGAGGGCCGAGTTTCCCTCAGTGCAGCAGGTTTTGGCCAGGAGGGTGACAGGGACATTCTTGTGTTGGAGCAGGTCACACTGAGGGGTGACCAAGGGGCAAAGCAGGATCTCGGTGTCCCTGCAGAGCCCTGTGCCAGGGCTGGGGCTGGTGCTTCCCACTGGGATGGTGGGGAGCATGCCTGCATCCTCCTCCAGCTTCCTTCCCTCCTGGTGTGGCAGCACCAGGCACGTGCAGGCAGCAGCGAGGAGAGGCAGCTGCCAGGAGGTTTGTGGGTCCCATCCTGGTTCCCACGCTGAGTCCCATTCCAAGGTCTCCTTCCAGGGTCCCATCCCAGCTTCCCCACAGCACTGGGTCCCCTGGAGGGCTCAGAGGGGACTGGTGGATGCCGGGAGCTCGGCGGTTCTTTATGGTCTCAGAGGGCTCCATTAATTCTTTAAATATCCAGCCTTTCCAGGTGGGTTTTGTTGAAAATTAATTTCCGGAGCTATTTTAATTTTGCTGTATTTAATTTGCTGTTTATTTTAATTAATTAACGTCGGGAAAATCTCTTCTCCCCAGCATCCTGCAGCCGTCTGGGGTGGCTGCACCCGGGAGGTGAGAGCAAGGGGGTGTCAAGGGTGTGAGGGGCACGGGCAGAGAGGGTGCCCAGCCCCCAGGGTGCCCACCCGGCTCCATCCCACCTGCCCCAGGTGACAGGGTTGGCATGGGGAGGCAGCGAGCTGAGTCTCCTCCCAGCTCCATCCCCACTCCAGGGTTCATCCCAGGGTTTGCTGCTGGCTCCATGGGATGTTGGTTGCATCTCCTGGGGTGGGAGACGGCTCGGGTAGTGCTTGCAACCACCTTCCTCCTCCTCCCACCGATGGCTGGGGACTTGGGGGTCTGGCATCCATGAGGATACTGTGCCATGCTGTGCCAAGCAGTAGAGCCCTGGTTTAATAGCCCAGCGTGGACCCACACCCATACAGAGGGATCCGGGGCCGGTCCCAACCTCCCGCTCCCATCCCTGCATCCCTCCTGGTGCTCCAAGCTCGATTCTGGCCGGACCCCAGCGAGAGGGTCCCTGTGGGGAAGGCGGGCGAGGAGAGGGGGAAGGGATGGAGCCGCCTTCCTCCAGATCAAGGCCTCTGGTCTCTCGCATGTCTAGACGCTGCCACACACACCTAATGTGGTTCTTGGCAGGAGCCGCGGCTGCTCTCTCGAGGTTAATTGCTGCGCACGGAGCTCTGCAGAGAGATAACCCGGCTCCACGCTGCCCCTGGACCCCTGCCTTGCCCAGCCCTGCCTTGGCTGCGGTTCCCAAGGGATGTTTGGACCCCTCAAGGGATGCTCAGCCCCTCCCCAGGGCTGCTCAGGCCCCCCGGGCTGGAAGAGCAGACAGGAAAGCAGAGGGGGTGGTGCTGTGCCCAGCGGGGTGGTTTGGGATGCAGCACTGAGCAGTGAGGGGGGGTCTCCCGGTTTTGGGGAGCAGGCAGGGATGGAGGAGAGGTGCTGGTGGCGCTTGGCAAGGGGTGACAGTGGCCGTGGGGGCTCTGGGGTGGGAGGAGAAGAGAAGGGCCTCGCCAGCCCGGCGCTGCCGCCACCCTCCTGCCTGCTCTTGGCAAGGCGGCCGGGCCAGATAAGGGAAGCGCGGTGGGGGGAGCCGGACAAAGGCTCAGCCTTATTCAGCCTGCGTGGCCGGATCCAGGCTATGGGAGCCGGAGAGAGACGCGGCGGGGACTGGGGTGGGAAGAGCCGTTTCATCCTCCAGCCCCAACATCTGGTGGAAAGAGGGGATGGGAGGGGGGAATGCCGGGCGGGTTGCAGGGGTGAGCCCCGGGGCTTGGCTGCATCCGGACTCCCTGGGATGGGCTGGATGAGGCCATTCCCAGTGACTGCTCTTGCGAAGGAGCCCGGAGGTCTCTGGGTTCCACAGGGTGCTCAGGACAGCCAGGCACTGGCACCTTCCTGTGAGCACTGGGAGCAAACACTGCTGTAACGCCACACTTGGAACCACTGGCTCCTCAATCCCTGTCCCTGCCTGGCCCCGTCCATAGGGACTGACTTCCCTATGGACAAACCCGTGCCTTGCCAGGCCTGGTGACAGCTCCCAGGTGCCATCGCTGAGGCAGGGTGGTGCAGAGCAGGGCTGGGAAGTGGTACATTCCAAGGTGGGAATCACGTCGGGTTGCTGGAGGGATCCCCAAAGCAGGACATCCCCTCACCTCACTCGTGACTGGTGCTGGCACTGGGGTCGGGGCTCAGCCCCGTGTCCTGGGGCCGTGTGAGGGTGATCCCCAGCCCTGGGCCCAGCCCCACACGGGATCCCCGGGGAATTGGGTGTAGGTTTCAGCCCAAGCTGTGTTTTGGTTTGGGGTTTCGTCATGATTTCATGGCAGGGAATTTCCGTTCGTAACCAAAGACAAGAACAAAAAAAAAAAAAAAAGAAAAAAAGAAAAAAAGGCAAAACCAAAGAGAAAAAAAAAACCCCAACCCTGCCTTGAATTTTTGCCAACAAAATGGGATGTTTCCATTCTTGTTTTGGCTTTTGGCAGCCCCAGACTGCAGCCAGTGGAAGAAAATATCCATGTGGAATCGCTGCTGGCCTCCTCCAGCAGTGCAACGGCCGGGCTGGAGCTCCTACCCCACGGCCGTGTGGCATTGGGGGATTTTGGGTGCAGAGGGAGGAGAAGGAGCTTGGCCCCCCCCTGGAGCGTGGCTCCCCTCCCCTTGCTCTTTGCAGAGGACATTGCCATGAGAACGGGCTCGTTGTTTTGTGGGGAGCATCGAGACGGAGCAGGCGAGAGGCTGCAAGGACACCGGTGGCATGTGGAGCTCGCGCTTCCCACTTGTCCTTGCAGCGGGTCGCTCTCTCCTCCCCAGCTGGCAGCAGAGCCACGTTCGGCTCTGGTGTGTTCTGTGCCTCGCCATCCTCCCTCTGGGCATTGCTTTCCCTCCTGGCATCACCCCCCTTGCCCGCCCCGCTCCCTTCCCCGGTTTTTGGGGGGACCCTTTGTGGGGGCCGCGGCGCTGCGGATGCTGGGGATGGGAGGAGCGGCCGCTGCGATGCTTAAATGAGGTTGGTTTTTTTCCCACAAATCCCCCCCCCTCCCCTCCATCCATGCTAGGAAGAATTACAGTCGCCCAGGCATCTGTTCTGGCAGAGTCGAGCTAAAGAGCTTGTCCTGGGCTTGGCAAACCAGCCGGCGCAGCCGACAGCTTTTCCAAGGGCAGCCTTGGATGCAGAGCAGCAGGTTGACATTGCAGGGAGAGGAGCCCTGTGCTGCAGGCACCGGTGCTGTGCCCCCCTGCTCCTGCCTGGATGGGATTTGGTGGGGGGTCCTATGGGGAGGATGCAAACCCCTTCCCCGAAAAGCAGCGTCCTCTGGCAGGTCTTTGTTTGGAGCTGGGGAGAGGGCGGATGGGGCCAGTGCGTCCCAGGGCCCTCATTCCTGTGTGGGGAGGATGGTGAGTGGCACCCTGCAAGGGACCACCACCAAAAAAACCCCTGTTAAATGTTCCTTCAGCCCGTAGAGCACCCTCTGTGTCCCCAGGCTGTGCAGTGTCCCCAGTCCCCATTGACCACACCATGCGTGTCACCCACAGTCTCCCAGAGCACTGTGGGTGGGTATAGTGGTGACACCCGGAGGTGCCAGGAGCACAGCTACCCCTGGTGCCACTGGCACCGTGCACAGGCCGCATCCGTGCCCTGAGCTGTCGGTGGTCGAGGCAGGGGGAGATGAGTTGGAGCGGCTGGACAGGGAGGTGTGGGAGCCCTGCTGGAATGCCAGGCTCGGAGCTGGAGCGTGTCAGGCACAGATGGGATCGTTAGTGGTGGTAAAAATTATCCAGCCCCTCTTAAAAACCCAGGCGCAGCAACCTGACCCCGCAGGCTCCGGTGGTGGCAATTCCCAATGGAGCGGTGTCGGTGTTTGCTTCCCCTTCCATTACCATCCATCCCTGAGACACAGGGCCACAGCCACACATCATGTGCCACCATGTCCCCAAAGCCTGGTCCCCTCTGCAGTGCCAGGGCGTGGGGTCTTTCCTCACCCCCTTCCCAGGGACGGGCACCCTGACCCCTCACCCATCCCGGAGCTGCCGGCTCTGGGTGAACCCTGTCCCCTGCAGGCACTCCCACCCCCTCTGTACCATTTCCTACTTCTTTTTTCAAATGCACCCAAACCTCCTCTTTGCTTTTTTAACTGCAGTAACCACAAGAGGGAAGTTTTGGAGCGGTACAAGCCCGTCTCCATCAGGAAGGGAGAGCCACCACTACTCTGTGCCCATCACCGCAGCGCCGCGCCCGGGGGCTTCGCCGCCACGGTCCAGCGCCTGGTGGCCGTTGTGCTCTCCATCCCCCTCTTCCTGCTGCTCATCCCCAGCCCCTTTTCTCTTGGGAGTGGGGAATTTGAGGCTGGTTTGGCGTCGCCGAAGGGCCCTGGGCCCCCCCAGCGCCGATCGATCGTTCCGCGCGCTCCTGCTCCCTGTTTTTCTGTTTGTTTGCAGCCGCTTGAGGGCTCTTGTGATGAATCCAGCCTGGACAGAATTCAACAACAGCTGAAACGCAGCCCGGGGTGGGGGTGGGAGTGGGAGGGCAGCGGGGCCGGCCAGCACCGGAATGCGAAATGGGGCAGCGGGCAGCGCTGGGGCGAAGGGACGGGATCGTGCTGGTCCTGCCCCAGGAGCGCAGAGGGATGGGGAGCGCCGCCAGCACTGCCCCAAAACTGTGGGTGCTGCAGGTTGGCAGCGTGGGCACACACTGAGCTGAGCGGGGTGAGGATTCGGGGTGTCTCCCTGCCTCTCCCAGCTGCCCGGGAGCTGGGCCGCTCTCCAGGCCAACCCATCGTGGCACCGGCAGAGGGGCTGGTCCCGCTGGCTGGGCTGTGCCAGGGTTCGGGGTCACACCTGTGGGGGGCCGTGCCAGGTGCTGTCCATCCCCCATCACCCACCCACGCACTTGGCCTTCCTCCCATCACCCTAAAATGGCGGGTTTTGATAAAAAAGGCAACACTCCCCAAAAACCCCAGCACGAGAAGGGGGTTGAGCACCACCGTGCACCCCCGACCCGTGGGGGCACGGACAGCAAAGTGGGGTTCACGGTCCCAGGGGGGGCCCAGGAGGAGAACTGGGGCCCAGGAGGGGCCTGTCCCTGGCAGAAGCAGTGCCTGCTGGCGCGGTGGCCGCCGTGGCGGTGCTGGGTGCTGGGGCTGGCTGGGATTTTGCAGCTGTGGCTCCGGGAGGGAGCGGGGCCGCGGCTGCGCGGCGGCGTGCGAGGGGTGCGCGCAGGCGGGAGGAATAATTAGTTCCTACTATAGCACTTCTCAGTCAAAGTGCTTTTTAAAAGCCTCCATTCATTAGTCTTCACGGCTCCCCCGAGGTGTCGTGTCCTGGTTCTCTTCCCCCCCCACCACCACTCTCTCTCCGACTCCCCACCTTCCCTGGAGCAGTTGGGGATCCTGGGCTGGGGAAGGGGAGGGCGGTGGTGGTGATGATGTTGGGTCCCTGGAAAACGCGGGGATGGGATGTCAGGGGTGGGGACAGTCTCAGTGTCCTCTGTCCCAGTGGGGCTGCTTGAGTGTCACGGGCACATGAGCATCGTTGGGAAGTTCCTGTTGAGGCTGAGCTGTGCCAGGTTTGGAGCACCAGGGAGGGGAGCGGGATAGCAGGGAAGGGCTGTGGGTCCAGTGGGTGCCACCACTGGCTCTCCACCCTCACCAGGGTGCCAGGGACTGGCACAGTGGTCTCAGTTCCCAAATTACCCCGTGTATGCTGGGTTCCCAGGGGTCACCAGGTGGAAGGATGGAGGGGGCCAGAGGATTCTGGGGAGTGCTGGTGCCACTCAGCCCCCAAACCTGAGCATCACTGCTGGGCGCAGGAGCAGGGAGTGCCCTTGCCCGTGCCCCCGGCGGGGCTGGCAGGGCATGGAGGTGGGCAGGCGCTGGCAGTGGGCCTCTGCTGCAAACCCTAACCTTATTTTCCCAGGTCCGACGCCAGTTTCCATGGAAACAGCCGGGAGCAGAAACGGGAACCAGAATCCAGAAATGCGAAGCCTTGAGCTCCAGTTCGCCTTCCTGGATTCCTGCTCCCCGTGACCCCGGCTGGGTGCTGGCACCCACACTGCTCCCACCGTGTCAGGGGTGCAGGGCTGGCCCGCCTGGGCACCCTGTGGGCTCGGGGTGCTCCTGTGTCCGTGCACTCTGCAGCATTTATGGGCATGGGGTGTGGGGGTGGCATGGGGTGCCAGCAGGAACGTGCAGTGGGCAGGGGGTGCTGTGGGAAGGGGACGTTGCAGGCAGGGGACACTGCAGACAGGGGATATTGCAGGCAGCACCGTGCACAAGCAAGTTCAGACAACACCTGCACACACCTGTGGCGGTGGCAGGGGTGGGTGTGATGGATGTGCACACGTGCTCCTGCATGGACATATGTAGTTTTACAGGTGTAATGAGTGTAGACACAGTATGGATCAATCTGTAGTCTGTATGTTACTGGTTTGCACTGGGAAGACCCCAGTCCTGCAATGTTTCCTTTCCCTGGTGTCCCAATCTCCAGGGTGCAGCAGGGACAGGGATCCCCATAGCCAGGAGAGGGGCAGCACCAGACCTGCCAACAGGGCCCTGGGTGCTGCCCTCGTTCCAGATGGGGGGGGGGGGGGCCCTGCTCGGCCTCCTGGGGCTGGGAGACCCCTGGGCTGCTCTGGGCAGCTCCAGCCAAAGTGGAGCCTTGTGGGACACATCCGTGTCCTGCAAAGCTGAGCCCTGTGTGCCATGTTGTGTCCATCCAACCTGTGCCGTGCCCATCCAGCCCACGCCGTGCCAACCTGTGCCGTGCCGTGCCATCCAACCCGCGCCATCATGCTCATCCAACCTGTGCCACGCCATGCCCATCCACCCTGTGCCGTGCCTGTCCAGCCTGTGCCACGTCCATCCACGCTGTGCCGTGCCCCTCCAGCCCGTGCAGTGCCGTGTCCATCCATCCTGTGCCTTCCCTTGTCCCCACTGTCCCCCCACGGTCCCTCCTGTGCGCGGTGACACATCCCGTTCCTGCGTGAGCTTGTGGGACCCAGCTTTGGTGTCCCCATGCTGGGACATGGGTGTCCCCCAGCACCTCCCAGCCAGTGCCAGGGATCACTCAGTGCCACCCCAGTGCCAGCTGCCCCCGTTTCCCCCTGCAGCACCCCGCTGCTCCCCGCATGCCCCTTCCACCACGGTGGCACACCGGAGCATCTTATGGCTCCCTGATCCCGTCCCCATCCCTCTCCCCTGTCCCCCATCCCCACACTGCACACCTTGGGGGTGACGCCAGCGCCGTCACAATGCCACCTCCCCCTTGGCAGCACACGGAGCTGTGGGTGCGGGCACCGTAATACATCATTTACAGACGGACAGGTATTAAGATACATTATGGATAACTCACGGAGAGAGACGCTATTAATAATACAGACACATACAGAGGGAAGAAAGTGCACACTTGATTTCCATGTTGCTACCAGGAGTTGTGAGGCTGGCTCTGGCTGCCTCTTCCCACACGTGACTGCAACACAGTGGGTAGCTGACAGCCCAGAGAGCCTGGCTTGGGGCCAGGAAAAAGCAGAAAACACAATGTCTGTGCATATCCTCTCTCTTAAAATAACACTCCAACACCGTCTGAGACGAATTAAAATAAGATCAGGAGCGGTCTCGCGAAGAGAGGAAGACGAAGAGGGAAAAGCCAGGCAGGGGAATGGCCGGAGCTGGGCGGCTTCAGCCTCCCCCCAGCCCCACCCCCGGCAGGGATGGAGAAAGGGGGTGTTTTGCAGGGTTAGAGTTGAAAATAATTAAGGGGGAGGAGAAAAAAATAATAATAATAAAAAAACCCCAGAGCTGCTGAAGAGAGAGAGAGAGAGAGAAGGCGGAGAGGGAGAAGTAAATCCCGTTTTTGGGAGGGGAGCGATGGCGGCGGCGCTGGTTTGTCCGGCACATGGCTGTCCTTTGGAGGGGAGCCGGGCAGGGCGGGGGATGCAAGTGCAGGCTGCATGATGGAGAGCATCAGGAATTTCCTGCAGCTGAGG
>NW_020957096.1:10278-22041 GCF_003031625.1 Empidonax traillii | reverse complement strand
ATGCGCCTGGGAGATGGGGGTGACCCTGGCACTGGCAACCTCCCAACCCCACCTCGCTGTCTGGCCCGGCCGTGCCTCAGTTTCCCCTCCCCGGCGCAGCTGCGGCACAGGAGGGGTGCTGGGGGCTCGTTCCGCCCCAGCCGCGGCTGCGAGGGCCTCTTCCAACAGCTCGGCATTTTTCCCTGGACTTGTCCCTCTTCCCTGCGACCAGATGTTCTCACCCTCCTCCCCCCAGTGGGGTCCGGGCCAGAGCCGGGACGCCAAACGCCTGCCGGGATCCCTCCTCCTGCCCTGCACCTGGACGGCAGCCGGGATGGGGTGGGGGGGACGGGACACACTTAGCGGTGCCCTCTGGCTGTGTGTCCCTGGCTGCTCCCCCAGTGCCACCCCCTGCCCGCCCCAGTTGGGCTGTGACAGCCCCAAAGGGCAGTGGAGAGCTGAGCCCAGCGTGGGGACGGGATGGCAGCGCCAGGGGCATGGTATTGGGGGGGTGATTGAGTGTTTGGGGGGTGCTGGAACATTTGGGGGGATGCTGGAACATTTGGGGTGGGGACGCTGGAGTATTGGGGTGATGCTGGAGGACTTGGAGAAACGCTGGAGTGTTTAGGAGGATGCTGGAACATGTGGGGTGGCGCTTTAGCATTCGGGGTGGGGGGTACTGGAGTATTTCGGGAGTTGCTGGAGCATTTGGGGAGGTGTTGGAGGACTTGGGGAGGTGCTGGGATGAGGCATCCGTGTGCATGCTGGACCCCTGTGGGTTCATGGGAGTGTGTGACATGAGCCATGTGGGATGGGATGCCAAGATGCACAGATGCTGTTCTTGGGATTCATGGAAGCAGCTCACGGGATTCATGGATGCTGGTCATGGGATCCATTGGATGCTGCTCATAGGATTTGTGGATGCTGCTTGTGGGGTTCATGGATGCTGCTCATGGGGCTCATGGGTGCCACTTGTGGGGTTCATGGATGCAGCTCCTGGGCCATATGGATGCTGCTCGGGCTCGGGGCGCCCCGGGGAGGCTCGGGGCACACAGCAGGTGGGGATGGACAGACACAAGCTGAGGACAGACACAAGCACTGCTCCCTCCTCTCCCAGCCATGCGCAGCGGCTCCTGCGAGTGTGTAATTTCACCACAGTGCCTAAACGAGGGACAGAAGTAAATTGACCTTTTCACCCGTTTTCCTACCAGGGGGATTATAGCCTGTTTCCTGTTAAATCTCTCCAAGAACTGGCTCCATCCTGCTCATGGAGAGCGGGGCGGGGAGGGAGGGACACCCACCCCAGAGCGGGGGGCTTTTAATTTCCCTCCTCATCCCCACCCCCCCACGCCACGCCTTTCCCACCCCATCCCATCGCCCAGCTCCTCCACCTCTCCTCTCATTAAAGTCTTCGGGGTGATTTCACCAACCCCGGGCAAAACCAACGTGGAAAAAATTGCTGGGAGGAAGGAACCGAAGGCGGAGAGTGATAAATATTGAAAGGGTGGGATTTCGATGTAGGCTGCAACAGCTGTGCCGGTTACAGTGTCACACTATCTCTCCACAGGTTTACTGACCCATTTCCATTCACACGGCTGCCAGTATCTTAGCAACTGCAACAGTCCCCCAAGAACAGGCATATTGCCTGCTATTAGTGACTGCTGCAACTGTGTCAAGGTTAGCTCTCTCCCTCCAAGCCCTGCCGGGTTTGTTTTTCGCCCAAAGCCAGCACAGGCTGTTTGGTGACATGTCCCCCGGCAACCGTCTCGGGTTTTGGGTGCTCATCCCTGCCGTGGAAAATGCCAGCGGGGCTGGAGCGCTTGGTGGGATGGTGATGTGGGGTTGGGTGATGGATGGGATGCAGGTTTGGGCGGTGGGATGGAGCAGGATGCGGGGTTGGGTGCTCTGGGAGATGCTGGGGGGTGTTGGTGATGGTGTAGGTGCGTAATACGTCCCCAAAAATAGGAGTGTTGTCATCTGGTTGGGTGTCACCGTCGCCCCTGCGCCTCACTGAGCCCCAAAAAGTCACCCAGAGAGGGTTGGGGGCTGCGCTGATCCCACTTGGGTGCTGGGTGTTCATCCTTCCATGAGAAATGTCAGCAGGCTGGAGCGGTTGGTGGGATGGTGATGGATAGGATGTGGGGCTGTGTGGTGGGATGGTGCAGGATGCAGGATTAGGCGGTGGGATGAAGAAGGATGCAGGGTTGGGTGCTGGGATGGAGCAGGATGCAGCACTGGGTGGTAGGATGGAGGGGGATGCAGGGTTGGATGGTGGGATGGAGCAGGATGTGGGGTTGGGTGCTCTGGGAGATGCTGGGGGGTGTTGGTGATGGTGTGGAGTGCATAATGCACCCCCAAAAATAGGAATGTTGTCACCCAGCTGGGTGTCACCATCACCCCTGTGCACCAAGCCTGAGAAGTCACCCAGGGGGAGTTGGGGGCTGCACCGATCCCGCTTGGGTGTCCCTCTGCCAGATTTGGTCTCTGCCCAAAGGCAGCACAGTCCTCTCAGTGACGTGTCCCCAGCAGCCATCCTGGGTGCTGTGTGTTCGTCCCTGCCCTGGAAAATACCGTTGGGGCTGGAGTGGCCCATGGGGTGGCAGTGAATGCGGGCTTGGGTGGTGTGGGATGGGTGGGATGTGGAGTTGAGCATCCCGAGGGATGCCACAGGGTGTTGGTGATAGCGTGGGCTCTCCAAAAATAGGAGCGGCCCCAAAAATAGGAGTGTCATCACCCAGCTGGAAGTCACTGTCATGCCAGCCCTGGGAAGTCACCTGGAGGGGGCTGGAGGCTGCCCTGATCCCACATGGGTGTCACAAGCAGGGCTGGCCTCATCCTGCACCCTCAAGGGCTCAGCCCTTGGCTGGGCATGGGCAGGGGACAGTGTGTGTCCCTGGGGTCTGTGCTGTCCCTGGGGTCTGTGCTGTCCCTGGGGTCTGTGGTGGCACCAGGGGCTCAGAGGACGAGACACGTGTCTGTCTGGACAGAAGTGCCACGTGGGTGACATCCACTGTCACCACCTCTGTTCCCACTGCTCTCAGCCCTGAGGGGAATGGAGTGAGAGAAGGGACTTGTGCTCCCCCCTGCCCAAATATTGAGGTGACTGAGCCCACGGAGCAGAGAGAGGGCGAGCAGACTCCCAAAAAACACCCCCGGGCAGGGAGGGAAACTGAGGCACGGGCACCCCGCAGGGCAGGCAGGGCCCCTGTCACCCAGGCTGTGGGTGCTGGGGTGGGCAGGGTGCCACCCCCTCCCCGGCAGTGCCGCAGACAGCAGGCTCCACACCGGCACGGCCGCGGGGACGGCGGCGAGGGAAGCCACAAAAATGATTTAAGGGGCTGGCGGGATTGATTTATTAAGAACAATTAAAAGCGCTAAATACGCTTAGCTCAGCCAGACACCGAGCAGGGAGCCTGGGGGGGGAGAGACCTGTCTGCCGGATCCGGAGGGCGAGGCTGGAGGCGGGGAAGGGGGGGACTGGTGGCACTGGGCTGGGCTGGGGCTGCTGGGGGAGGAGAGGGCAGTGGAGTGGGGGGCGGCACCCTGGAGATGGGTTTGCATCTGGGAGTGGGTTTGGGACCAGGGATGGGTTTGCATCTGGGGGTGAATTATCACCCAGGGGTGGATTTTCACCCAGGTGTAGGTTTGCACCCTGTGGTGGGATGGATTTGCACCCAGGGGAGGGTTTGTTGTCCAGGTTTGGATATTCACCCAGGGGTGGGTTTGCGCCCCAGCTGGAAGGAGCATGGTGGGATGGATGGATGGATGGATTATATTGAAATAGGGAGCTGTTTAGAGCCAGTGGGAACCGCAGGATTCCCAGTATAACCAACAGGCTATACTGGGCAGGGTGTTGCTGTCCCAGTCTGGCAGTGCTACCCTGGGAGCTTTGGAAAAGGGAGGCCACAGGCACATCCTACAGGATCCCCACTGGTGGGCACCCACAGGGCTGGTGTGGGCAAGGGGCTGGGGAGCTCATGGAGCTGAAATCCTGGAGTGTTGTGACATCCACAAACCTGCACAGGAAATCCCAGCCGAAAGTCCTTGGAGGCTGGGAGAGTCCCTGGACATGCCCAGACGTGCCCAGCCCTGCTCCTCCCGGGCATCAGCGGTGGCTGTGGGGGGACAGGGAGAGCTGGAGTCACTCCTGGAGTCCCTGGTGTTGTCATTGTGGGATGGGCTTCACCCAGGGGTGGCAGGTCACAGTGTCCCTGTGTGCTGCTGGGGTGTTGGGATACCAGGAATGGGGGCAGAGGGCTGTGTCCTCCCAGCCCCAGTGGCTGCTGGCAGTGGGAGCACTGGCTTTGTACCCATTTTCCAGTGCTGTGCAGGATCCATCCCCTTTGCTGGGCTCAGCAGGCTGGCTGTGCTTTGGGGTAGAAGTGGGGATCTGGGAGTGATCAGGGACACAGGGATGCAGTGCTGTGCTTCCTTCTGCCCCTCAAACCCTCCCAGTGCTACTGGGGAGTTCGTATTCAGATCCCCCACACAGAGGCCCCACCACCTCCCCCAGTCACCCCACCTGGGGGCTGGATGCTCCCACATTCCCATCACCACGTGGGCCCCTGTGCCACGACCCGAGCTGGGCACCTCCAGCTCACCAAAACCCGCAGTGCTGGAGGGGCCCCCTGCCCTGGCCCCCCGAATGGAAGCCCTGGGAGCAGGGAGGTGCTGGGAAAGGTGCTGAATGGGAACAAAAGGTCTGTGGGGCGGCTGGCAGGGGCGAGCAGAGCCGGAGGCTTTCTGCTGACCCCGCTCCGGCTGCCCTGGCCCCGGCCTCCCCCCACCGCCCCCACCCGCTCCTGCCGACGTCAGCGCTTCCCAGCAGCGCTCCCAGGCCTACCTGGAGCTGGCTGGTAGGTGGGAAAGCCATTTCTGCCTCTGCCCTGGCGCTCACACCCCCCACCAGCTGTGGCCAAAGCCTCCTGGGGCAGGGCGGGTGCTCATGCCTTGTGCCCAAGCGTCACTGCGGGGCCACGCACCCTTCTCCCATGAGGATGCAGCCGTGGTGAGGTGTGGAGTGTGGCATGGGCTGGGTGGTGGATGTGGTGGGAGTGCTGTGTCCCCCTCTGTGCCCCACTGGGTGTGCCTGTGGGGACAGTGGTCGGGGATGGAGATGGATGGGGGTGACCGGGGATGGATGTGGCCATGGCTGGAGGTGGAGGAGGTGACCAGGGATGCAGATGGATGGATGTGACTGGGGATGGAGGTGGCCAGGGATGGAGATGGATGGAGGTGGCCATAGGTGGAGGTGACCAGGGATGGACGTGACCAGGGATGGAGGTCACCCTGCCCTAGTGGCCCTGGAACTAACAGCATTTTCCTCCATGCTCCTGCTTGTCCAGGTGCTGTCACAAGCCCAAGCAGTGGGTACAACACCAGAAACCATGGGACAAGGAAAGGGGGCTGCCCAGAGTCACCATCTGGGTGTCCCAGCAACCACCCTGGGGGGAGGTGTGTGGGGTGACCCACCCAGGGCCGTGCAGGTGGGGCACTGGCAGAGCCGGCAGTGCCCCAGGGTGCTCAGCAGAGGGGTCCCGGGGTGCCCCCCCAGCCTCGGCAGCGCTCCCGCCGCCGGCTGCCCAAGGGTTAACGAGAGTTTGCTGCTCCTGCAGACAATTAGTGACATCTTTGCTGACAACGCCACACTGAGCCTCTGCCGCCTCCCCGGCAGCACCAGCCCGGCCGCCCCCGCGCCCCATGCGGCCCCCGCTCCACCCGCCTGCCTTCGCCACCGCGGCCCCGCCGCGGTCCAGCCCCGGCACCGCGCCCCGACACCTCGCCCTGGCGGCGTTTCGGCAGCGCCGGCAGGATTGCAATCCCAAGCGGAGCAGCCGGCTCCCCTCGCTGCCCTCTGACCCGCTGTTGCTGTGGAAACTGCATCCCACGTAGGATTATGGAGCCGGAATCCGCAGGCTCCAAACTCCCCTCGACATCCAGACGGTCACCGGGGTGTCCCCCCCCCAACCCCGCCCGACGCGCCAGACCCCCCCCCCCAGCCCGCGGTGCCCACGGGGTGCCCACGGGGTGTCTGATGGCAGCTGGGTACTGGAGGAGGTGGCAGCAGCACTTCTGTGTGCCCTGCTCTGCAGCCACCGGCTGGTGACGCTGCCGAAGGTGCCACGGTGTCACCACGAGGTCATCAGCGACCTCTGGCACGTCTGTTCCCCTGTGCCATCGCCTGAGCGTCACCTCCCGGTGTGTGTGTGCCATCCCTGCGCCCCAGAGAGGATGTGGGGTGGGGTGCCACCAGCCTTAAACAGCACCCCAGGAAGGTGGGTCCACCCCCAAGGGCACATCCCCAGCACCTCCCAGGGCGGCAGCAGCAGGAGCCAGACACCCACCAGAGCCCCTCCACATCTGCAGGGACCGGCAGCGTGGGTCCCCCACGGGGGGAAGGGTGGGCACGGGGAAGAGAGGAGCCTGTTTGGGGAGCTCTGTGGGCTGCGCTTGTGTCTCAGCATCTCTCCTGCCACCCGGGGAGGTAGGAGCTGAATTAATCGCGATCAATTAGTGCTGCTTGCAGTCCCCAGCTCCCTCCCTGCACCAGCTTTGTCGCACCCAGCGAGGGGGGCCCTGGTGTCCCCAGCACCACCCAGGTGCTGTGAGGGACCGCAGCCCCTCCACACCCCTTGATAGGAGTGGGGAGCAAGCAGGGCGTCCCCCAGCCCACGTGGAGACAAGAAACATCCGTGCCATCAAATCTGGCAGAGAGGACGAGGCAGGGGGGGACTCACGAGCCCCTGGAGGTGCCTCTGCCAGCCCGGAGCGGGGTGACGGCGTGTCCGGAGCGAGTGCCCGGATCCTGCAGGATACTGCAGCAAATGCCCTGCAATCTGCAGCCGGATGAATCCCACCTTCCTTCCCCCGCAACGTGCTGCCCTGGGCTACAGCTAATCTATTGTGCGCTGGGCTGCAGCCAGCACAAGCTGCAATACAGTAAATCCTTCTGCAGTATCCTGCAAGGGGACCGAGCCCAGCCGCAGCCGCCCGCCGCCGCCAGACAAAGCCGGGGGGCCCCCGCGGGGACGGGGCGCAGGGGACGGGGGCACCGGAGGGTGCCGGGCACCCCTGGCATCCTGCAGGCAGGGCCGCGAGGATGCAGCCCCTGAGCAGGGTGGGAAGTTCTCCAGGGAGTTTTGGGTGGTGCCGGGAATCCCCTCTGCTCCCCTACACCCCCCTGAGATCTGTGGGATGGGAGACACCCCGTCATCTGGATCCACCGTGGGGTTGTCCCTAAATGTTGTCGCCGCAGTGTTGCCCTCCATGGTCCCGGTGTTTCCATCCCCGGCTTCTCCTCGTTCATGGTGTGACCTCCCCTCGTGCCTCAGTTTCCCCAGCGGGGCAGCGCCCACCGAGCCCCTCATCCCCCTCCCTCAAGCGGGCTCCGTCACACGTGAGCCCCGCTGCCCTTTGCCGAGGGGTTTGGCTTGGATACTGTCATTATGGTTATTATTACTATTATTATTATTATTATTGGGATGTTGGTGGGGCTCTGCGGCTCTGCTGGACCCGTCTTTGGCGAGCGAGGCATCCTTCAAAGGGAAGGCGCTCCGTCACCGCCCCACAGCAGCTGCGTTCTCCTCAATTAGAAGAGGTAATGAAGCAATTTATGGGCATCTACAAAGTGATGTGTGAGTGACAGGCTGTGTACGATCCGCGCCGGGGCTCTGCCGGCAAGTTGTGTTCTTCCAATTTTAATGGAAGGCTCCCCGGCGAGGGGGGAGAGTGAAAATCGGTGTGTCTGTAGGTGTGTGTGCTCCGACAGGGGTGGACTGGTGGTGCTGGTGGGTCATGGGTGGGTGCAGGGAGACCTGTGTGCTCCAAAGCCCCATCCCCAGGGAGCCTGTTGCGCAGTGGTAACTGGAGCTGGGGGGCAGCTGGGTGGGAGCAGGGCGGGAGACCGGGGTGTCACAGGACTCCTGGATCCACTGGGATAGTTGGCTGCATCTCCCTGTTTCCATCAGCACCCCAGGCACTCTGCTCCTGCCTCAGTTTCCCCATATCTATCCATGTCCCCACTGCGTAGCACTGCCAGGCCCCTTCCGTGCACCTCCAGCTTTTGGGGAGCCACCATGACCTCTCAAAGGGGATGGAGAGCCGTGTTTTGGGGTCAAACCCCAGCATCCTCCCCGGGCACTGCTGCCAGCAGGGCGTGTGATGGGGCTCTGCAGTGCTGGGCTGGTGTTTTGGGTGTTCCCTGGAGCACACAGGCGTTGGGTTCACCCGAGTGGGTGTGACCCTGCATGTGCACAGAGGTGGGAGTGTGCACACCCGTGTGTGTGCACCTGTGACACCTGTGGCCACGCGTGTTCCTGTACCTGTGTGTCCACCTGTCCCCGTGAAGGTGTGCGTGGGCACACCTGTACCATGTTTGCCTTCATGTCTGCACATGTGTGTGCACAGTCCCCCCCCCACGCGTGTACCTGTGCACACACCTGTGTAGGAACCTGTTAGTGGGTGCATCTCCTCCACGCCCACCTATTTTGGGGGTGCCAGGCCGTTGGTGTGACGGGGCAGGGCCTCCCCCCATCCCCACACCCCTGCCCCGTCACGCCGCTGTTGGCATCGTCCCCAGTGGCTCCCACACCCCAGCTCGGCCCCAACTGGCCGCATCTCCCAGGAAACAGGATCCACAGCCAGGAGTTTCCGCTCAACTCATGTGTGCCTCCCACAAAAAAAAAAAAAAAAGAAAGAAAAAAAAAGAAAAAGAGAAAGAAGAAAAAAAAACCCACCCTGACACCAAGCCCGGCCGTTAATCCTGCCCGGCTCATTCTGCTTTTCTTGTCTAGCCGGTTTCTAAAATTGGCCAAGGGAGGCAACTGACTGCTCTCCCCCCACCCAGACCCCCCCTCTTCGGTCCCCACCTGGTCACCCCAGTGCGGTGTCAGCACCTGGACCCCATCACCCCCTTCCCCGCTCCGGGCTGCGAGCAGTGGGGGCGGTGCCCAGCATGGGGGGGTAGGTGGGCTCTGGCTGACTCCAGGACCCCGGCGGGCTCATGGTCAGCGTCCCCCCATCCCGGCGGGCGCCCCTTTGGCGCCCTGGGCAGCCCCCCAGCCCCAGCGCCGGGGGAGCATGGCTGTGCCGAGCGAGCCTTCGGCATGGGCACGCGTCCATCTGGCGCCTTCCAAATGTTACTGGCCTCGCAGGATCCCGGCTCCGCTTGGCTTTAACCCGCAGCGCACCGGCGGGGAGCGGGGGGGAGCTGGGCATGGCTGCCGTGACCCCCTCGGGGTGCCCCCAGAGGGCTGCTGGGGGGGCTGTGGGGCCGCCCGAGGTGCCACGTGCTGCGGGTGGAGGGTGGCGTGGGCAGCCAGCGGAGCCCCCTCCGCGCCGGCGCGGCCGCGGGTGTTACATGACCCGGCGTGGCCGGCGCTGGGCAGGGACACACCGGGGCTGTGACTCATGCTGTGGCTATAACAGGGAGTTCAGAAAGGGGGGCCGTGGCCATCTGCGCAGCCTCAGACCCGCCAGCACATTTGAGGGGGCCCTGGGGGGCACTGGTCACACCGGGGCACGGAGCCCCGTGGCACCGCCGGGAAGGGCCGTGGCGTGGAGATGTGCGAACAAACAGAGCCGGCGCCCTGAGGAGCGCCTGGCACCCCGGGCTGGCACCCCGAGGGAGCGGTGCTGGGGTGCCCCCTGTTCCCCCTGGCAGGGAGAGGGCAGAGGAGGGGGCCCGGCGGCTGCTCGCCTCCCGCGCCGGCTCGACGGGGCGGGGGAACAAAGCTGGCACCGAGGGAAGAGCTAAATTTAGCCCGTTTCCCTGCTAGCTCTGAACTGCGGCGCTGGGCTCCAGCCGGCCGAGGTGCCACCATCGCTGCAGTCCATCTGTCGAGCTGTTCCCCAGCCCCCCCAGGGCCTCCCAAGCAGGGGAGGGGGGTCAGACCCCTCCGGGGCCAAGGGGGTTGGGGGCTGTGTCCGTGCCGGGCGATGCCGCTGGGAGCAGTTGGGCACCCCCCTCGCAGCCCCGGGGGGCTGCAGACACCCACATCTGTGGTGTGGGAGGGTCCTCACACGGGGTAAGGGGTTCTTGAGGGAGGGATGATTGAGGGGGAAACCCCGTTGCAGGGGGGGTGGTTGCTGTGGGGCTTTTGGAGGAGATGGACATTGTGGGGAGATGATGATTCAGGGGGAGAGATGGTTGCAGGGGAGACAGTTTTGTGTTGGGGAGATGGTTATTGCAGGGAAGATGGTCCTTGAAGGGGAGGTGGATCTTGCAGGGGTGATGATCCTTGCAGGAAGAATGGCTCTTGCAGGGGGGGATGGTTTCTTGTGAGGGAGATGGCTCTTGCAGGGTAGATGGCTTTTGCAGGGCAGATGGCTTCTCATGGCCATTGCAGGGGAAATGGTTGTTGCAGGGAAGTTGGTCAGTGGTCGTTGAGGGTGGGGTGGCTCTTCATAGGAGATGGTTTCTTGCAGGGAAGCTGGTCCTTGCATGGGAGGTGGTCGTTTCAGGACAGATGGTTTCTCCTGTGGTAGATGGTCCTTGAGGGGGAGCTGGTCCTTGCAGGGGAGGTGGTTTCTTGCAGCAGCAGGAATAGGGACCTGACCAGGCACCCCCATCCCTCCTCACCTCGAGGGCACCGTGCCACGTTCTGGTGCTGAGGGCTGAACCCACCAAGGGTCCCACCAGCCCTGGGACCACCAGGCCTGGAGGATGCAGGAGACCCCGGTGGCAGCAGCACACCTGGTACCAGACCCAGGAGAGAAGGGCTGTGTCCCCAGCTCAGCATTGCCCCAGCAGTGTGGGGGTGTCCCCAGGGTCCCTGCTGCCCAGGCCTGTGGGATTTCAGGGCAATGAGTTCCCCATCCACCTTCCTGCAGCGCCAGGTGATGCCAAGACCTTTGGACACCCCCTGCTTATAGCCCAGCGGTCCGGGACCCCCATTCCCAGTGCCAGGGCGGGTGCCTGAGCCTGCCCAGGGGATGTGACACCCTGAGGTGACGTGAGAGGGCGGATCCCAGGTGTGTTTGCCCCATGTGCCAGCCAAGCCCTTCCCGTCTCCACCCACGGCGGCACCACATCCCCACACCATGTTGGAACTCCGTGCTTGAGGCGGGGGGGGACACCCCAAAAATCCCCTGATGGCTCCTCAAAGAGGAACTGGCGGCCAAGCAGCTCGTCTGGACCCGTTACCTAAGATGAAACCCAGGCGCCATCTGCTCTGTCTCCTAATTACAAGCGTGGCAGAGGAGTCAGGGCGGCGGGGGGACGTGGTGGCAGCGGGGTTCCAGCCACAGGGTGACAGCTAAAGGAGGGGTCAGGGCTGTCTGCAGGCACCCTGTGCCCCAGCGCCCATCTGTGACCTCCCTTTGGACCCCTGACTCCTGCCCTGCTCCCAGTGTCAGAGTAGGGAGTCCCCAGGGTGGGTGGGTGCCCGCCCTGGGAGCTGCCAGTGGCACCCAAGGGGGACCCCACATCTCCCCTGGTGCTGATAGGGTGGCCCTACTGTGCAGGAGGGCAGGGTGCTGGCAGGGGATGAGGCGTGGGGGGGAAGGGGAGGGAGCAGGGCCCGTGTGCTTTGGGGTCTGTGATGCTGAACTGGGGGGGACGTGGAGGTTGGGGTGGAGGGGGCGGAGGTGCAGGGACCCCCCGCGTGGCTCTGGGAGGAGGTGGCCGGGGCGGGGGGGCTGGCTGGGGAACACGGAAACCCTCGGCAAGCGCCTGCCAGGAAGCTGTCACTGGAGGGGATTTTCCATTGGTGTCAGCAGGAGCAGGATGGGCTGTGGGGGGGACTCGTGGGGAGGGGGGGGCCGGGGCCCTGGGAGGGGACCAGA
>NW_020957096.1:0-9906 GCF_003031625.1 Empidonax traillii | reverse complement strand
GGGGGGCTGGCTGGGGAACACGGAAACCCTCGGCAAGCGCCTGCCAGGAAGCTGTCACTGGAGGGGATTTTCCATTGGTGTCAGCAGGAGCAGGATGGGCTGTGGGGGGGACTCGTGGGGAGGGGGGGGCCGGGGCCCTGGGAGGGGACCAGAGGGAGGCGGGTGGGGGGGTGCAAGGGGTGGGGCACAGAGGGGACAACCTCCCCGATGCCCCAGGAGAGAGGGGTGGGGGTGAGGGAGCTGCACCCCTTTGGTGCCCCCAAATGTGTGGAAGTGGGGGAGGAAAACCTCCACAGTGCCATGTGTGTGTGTGTGTGTGTGTGTGTGTGTGTGTGCGTGTGTGCAAGGGACAGTCACAACCACAGCATCCCCAGGTTTGGGGGACACGAGTGGGGCACCCCCCGATGCCACTCGTGTGTGTGCACAAGGGAGGGGGACACCTCTGCAATGCCCCAGATGTGTCAGGGCACACACAAGCCAGGACACGGGTGATGGGGGTGCCTGGAGACCCCCTGCACACCCACGTGGGGGTACTTAGGGCCACCCCAACCCTGTGGTGCCCAGGGACCCCCGAGGACCCCTCGTCCCCACTGCTGTCGCCGCGGGCGGCTGGGCACGGCGCCCCGGCGGGGTGGGAGGCGTCGGGCCAGCGTGTCCCCATCTGTGTGGCGGCTGTGTCCCTGCCGCCTGCCTGTCTTCTGGTGGCATCTCCGGCCCCACCCTGACGTCTGGGTGGCCTCGGAGCCGGGCACCAAACCATGTCCGTGCCCTGCAGGGCCATCCCTCCATCCCCCCGCCGCCACGCCGGTGCCAAGCCAGCCCCTCCATCGTCCCCCCCGTGCCAGCACTGGGGGGCAGGGCTGGGTGCCAGCAGGCTCTGGGGACTTGGGGGTGGGTTTTGCAACCCCCTGCGCCCTCATGGTGCCACCACACAGCACCCCTGCCACCCAAGGGGGGGCCTGGCTGGGTGGTGGGGGTGAGTGTGGGGGGACGTTTTGCCCCCTGAGAGGTTGGACGGGGCTTGGAGCAACCTGGGCTGGTGGAAGGTGTCCCTGCCCATGGCAGGGGGAGTGGAACGAGATGGGCTTTAAGGTCCCTTCCAACCCAAACCATTCCATGATTCTGATTCCTCTCGCCGCCAACCTCCTTCAAGCCTGAAACCGTTAAACTAATTAAAGCTTTGCAGCAGCAGGATTAAGCCCGGGCAGGGGAGGTGGGAGCCCAGGTAGTCGATTAGTTCACCAGGCGAGGATATTGGATTTCTGCGAGGCGAGTCAGCAGTCTTCAGGGGCTGTTATCTTTGCAGGGCTGCGGGGTCAGGAGGTGGGAAGCGGAGGTGACTGCAATCTCGCCCGCTTCATCCCCCCCTCCTCCTCATCCTCACCCCTCCAACCGCCCCCCCGCTCCGCCCCCCAGCACCCGGCCTTGCTGCCTCTCCCCTGCCCGAGGCGCCCATCTCTATCTCTGCTTCTCCCTCTGTCCCTCCTCGCCTGTGTGGTCTCGGCTGGTGTTTTGTAACTAGCGAGGAGGAAAAAAAAAAAAAATTTAAAAAAAAAAGGGAAAAAAAGGAAAAAAAAAAAAAAAAGAAGGAAAAAGGCCCTACCCCTGGCGAGGAAGCCAGGAATGGCGAGGTCCGGAGAGCCTAATGGGAAACATGTGGCGGCTGCCTGGGGCTGAGCGGGGAGGTGAAAGTGAGCGCGGCAGCGCAGTGAACATCCCAGTGCGCCCCGCTGTCCCCCCGGGCACCCCACTGCCCCCTCTGAGCCCCCTCCCCACCACAGACCCCTCCCCACCAGCACTGCCAGGCTCCCACCTGTGCCATCCATGGTGGGTGGTGGGGTGGGATGGTGGGCACTGCCCGGCCCTGTGGTGGGTGGGTGGGTGGGGGTGCAGGTGGTCCCCGCTGTGTGGGTTGGTGGCGGTTTGGCCGGGCTGAGGGAGGAGTCCTGGCACAGGGAGGGTCCCCTGGTGTCACCGGACACGTGGCCCTGGTGGGGCCGAGGGCAGGAGCCGGACACTGGTGGTGTGGGGTAAGAGCCAGGGGATGTGCCCAGGGGTGTGCAGTGAATGTGGGCAGTGGGGTGTCCAGAGACCCCACACACCGCGGTGGGGACCTCCCGGGCATCCCAAAGGCAACCCAAAGCATCCACAGCTCCGTGTGCCGTGGATACACGGCAGCACTGTGGTGCAGAGCTGGGGGGCTGCACCCCAGCACCCCCTGACACCCCTGGACCCCCCGCTCCCCCCCATCCAGCCGCGCGCAGCGTGTGCGGCGAGGACCAGCTCCCGGCGGCTGTTCTGGAAAACCTCCCGTTTGCTTCCTTCCTGCCTGCCTGCCTCCCCTCCGACAGCTCCCTGGGCACACCAGCAGCCTCAGCAGAGACGGAGACCGGTCTTTCTAGCACATATTTTCCTGCTGCACATCGCCCTTGGTGTAACTTTACACCGAGGTGCCCGCATCTCGGCGGTGCCAGCGCCGCTGCACCCAAAGCCTGGCGGGGAGACAGGGGAAAGGGGGGGATGGACTGACAGGTTTGAATTCTCTTTCCCTGCCTTGTTGATAAGTTGTCACGCTAATCCAGACACCGGGAAGAGCCTGGATCATGCCGAGTGGCTGTGTGTGTGTGTGTGTGTGTGTGTGTGTGTGTCTGCGGGTGTGTGCTGGGGGAGGGAGCCAACCCGGCAGGGATTCACACCCAGAGCAGGGGAGGGAAAATAGGCAGACATGCTGGCACAGGGGGACTGGGAGGGGTTGAGGGGCTCCTCCTCGAGCCCCCGTGCCACATGGGCAGCGGCTGTGGGTGCCCCGACCTCGTGCAGGGGAGCAGTGGGGGTTGGAGCTGCGCGAACACGCGTGTTCAACATCTGTGCGGAGATGCACACGCGTACCCCACAGCCTGGTGGGGAGGTGCCCCCCACCTCATATGGGCAACCCCTGGCTCAAGGCCCGGCTAGGGTGAGGAGGAAAGGGATGTCCTGCCCCAGAGCACCACCCTGGGCATCCCGTGGTGGGGCGGAGGGCACGGCGTGGGTGTCCCCGGGGATGTGGCTTCGAGGGGGAGGCGCCAGGGGGTGTCCCCAGGCTCTGCGGGTGCTCCCTGGGGAGGGGGCGGCCGGGCTGACGCGCGGGGGTCTCTCTCGAGCAGATGGGAGCTCGGTCGCCTGCCAGCCCCTCGCACTGGAGAACGGTGCCAGCCCGCCAGCCGAGTGGTTCCCGCGTGCCCAGGGCTCCGGCCCCCGCCAGCCCGGCAGCGACGGCGACGGCAGGAGCTTCCGAGTGAACCTGCACTGCAAACACCCCCGGAACAGGTACCAGGGAGGGCCTCACACCAAAAGTGAGGTGCACCGAGGAGGGGTTTGGCAGCACATCTTGCTGCCAGTGCTCTGCCCGTGCCTGTCTGGGCGTCCCTGGAGACAGAGAAGGGATGCTCTGTGGCTTTGGAAAGCCTCTTGGCCTGGTATTTTGGGGCTGCAGCCCCCCATGGGGCACAGGGTGGGCTCTGCAGTGGGCACACGGTGCCCGGCACCCACCCGTGGGTGTCTGGGCCATGCACTCTGCCCAGCCCTCGCTGTACCCCGTTGCCAGCAAGGGGAAACTGAGGCAAGCATCACACAGGGAGGGTCCTGGCAAGGGGGAAGGGGGTCTGCTGGCACCGGGCAGTGTCACCACGGGGGGGTGGGGGTTGGAGCTGTGCGTGGGGTGCCCATGGTTGGGTGGGAGCCGGGGTGGGATGTGGGGGGGTGGGATGTGCTGAGCCACCTCCTCGGGCGAAGACCCCCCCCCCGCGTGTCCGGAGCGCGGCTCGCCGGGGACACCTAGTGGCAGAGCCACCAAAGGACCCCCGCCACCCCCCCCCGAACCCCCCCCAGCCCCACGGAGGGGTTGGTGGTGGTGGTGGGGATGGGAGGGGGTTGTAAACCTGTCCCCTCTGTCCCCCAGATCAGAGGCAGCCTCCCCCCTCTTTCCCCACCCCCCGCACCCCCGATGCCACAGTGATGGGCGGCCGTGGGAGCTCGGGAGGATCAGCCCCCGGTATGGCCCGTGGAGGGACTGGCACAGGGGTGGTGGGCACCCAGGTGTCCCCTCCCCACGTGGGGTTAACCCTGTGAACCCCTTCCTTTGCAGAGAGCTCAAGTGCAATAGCAGGAGCAGCAGCAAAGCCGAAGGTAAGTCCCAGCCCTGGACCCCCGATCCCTCCCAACCCCCCAGAATCTGCCCCATGGCAGAACGGGGCAGCCCAGACCTTAGAGGGGGCTCTGTGCCAGGGGCTGGCATGGGTTGTCCTGGTGTGGGGAGAGTGTCCAGCCCTCTTGAGCTGGGGAGGATGTCCAGACCTCTATAAGCTGCGGTGGGCAGACCCCTGACCTGGGGAGGGGGCAGGCCCCCTTTTTCCCATCTGGAGGCAGAGGGGACACATTCCCACAGTGCCAGTCAGGTCTTTGCTGGTGACAGGGCAGGGGTGAGCTGGGGGGGACGGATGTGAGGCCCCCTCCCTGAGAACGGCAGGGATGGAGCGAGGCTGCTTTCGGCCAGCAGTGCCCGCAGAGCCTCACTGTCCCCTCCTCTGCCACCTACAGGTCCCGGTGCCACCTTCCCTGACCCCCATGTCAGCAACTGCCTGGCCAAGCGGCACGCGGGGGAGGAGGAGGTCAGGATGCGCGTGAAGCCCCCGGGCCCAGTGGTAACGACCAGCGTTGTGCGTGGCTCGCCCGACTACGTCCGAGAGCCCAAATTCTACCCCCCGGGACACCCGGCGCAGCGGCCCCCAGCCTGCCCGGCCGAGAAGGCGTTATCCTGCAGCGTGCTCAGCTTCCCTGAGGGGTCGTGCCCCACGCTTGGCCGGGAGCACCAGGCGGGCTCGCTGCTGCACGGCGACCCGGCCGACCGCTGCCAGAGCGTCCACGGCGGCACCAAGGCGGCGGAGGAGCTGCTGGGCTGTGCCGGGGAGCCCCGGATCCTGGGGGGCAGCGCGGAGGAGGCACCCGCCCACGACCGGGCGCCCAAAACCTTCCCCAACGCGACGCTGGCCTCGGGCCGCTGCAACGTCGACAGCATCCTCGCCTTGCTCCGGAGCAAGTGCGGCAACGGGCACATCAACCTCCACCCCGTGGTGCAGCTCATCGACATCATGAAGGACCTCAACCGCCTCTCCGAGGACCTCAAGAACAGCGGGGTGCACCTGGACTGCGGCAGCCTCCGCGGCGGCGGCGGGGGCCACGAGGACAGCCGCCTCCTGCCCGCCGACCGCGACCTCCAGTACAGCTTCTTCTCCTCGCCCTCCCTGGCCAACAGCATCCGCAGCCCCGAGGAGCGGGGGGTGCTCCTCAAGTCCGACCCGCCGCGGCACCCTCGGCCCCCGGCGCGCGATGGAGAAGCTGATGGAGGCGGGGGGAGTGCCCCGCAGCCCCCCGGACACAGTGGGGGCGTAGGGGGGGTCTCCAAAGCACCGGCAGAGGAAGCCAGTTGCTCCCAGCCTGATGCCGGCGATTACTCGGAGCTGGCCGAGGCGGACATCCTGAACGAGCTGGCCTCCCTGGCGTGCCCAGGGACGCAGCTGCTGGAGTCGCAGGCGATGGAGCCCCAGCCCCAGTTGCTGCCAGCGCAAGAGCTGGACTCCCAATCCCGGCTGTTGGATTCCCAGTCCCTGGAGTCGCAGCCCCAGCTGCTCGATTCGCAGAGCCTGGAGCCTCTGCCAGAGTCGCTGGAGCTGCAAAACCTGGAGCCGTTGGGGCTGCAGTCGCTGGAGCCGCTCTCTGAGTCGCTGGAGCTGCAGTCGCTGGAGCCCCTGTCCGAGTCGCTGGAGCTGCAGTCGCTGGAGCCGCTGGCGGAGCCACTGGGGCTGCAAACCCTGGAGCCACTGCCTGGAGCGCTGGAGCCCCCACTGCTGCCCACCGAGCCCTCGCTGCTGGAGCCGCAGCCGCTGGGAACCGTCTCGGAGCTGCTGGAGGCACAGCCGGGCACCGGGGACCCGCTGCGGCCCCACGGGCTGCAGCCCCGGCTCGGGGGGTGCCCCCTGAGCACGATGGTGAAGCGGGGTCCCTGCGGGGGCCGGGGGGCCGGGCGGTGCGGCGAGGACCACCGCAAGTACGCCCTGCGCCGGACAGACAAGCCAAAGATGCTGTGCCGCCGGAGGAGGGCGGGGCGAGGGCGCCGGGTGGACGTCACCCCTGAAACCCGCGTCCTGTCCCCCCTCGCCCTGCCCGCTGAGGTGCCCCCCGAGCCTGAGGAGCCTGACACCCCGCTGCTGAGCCCCCCACCGCCGCCGCCACCGCCCGCCACGCTGGACCCCGACGAGATGCCCAAGGCCCCCGTGGCGGGGAAGAAGAGCAAGTGCCGAGGGGTGAGGAAGATGGTGGTGAAGATGGCCAAGATCCCCGTGTCCCTGGGGAGGAGGAACAAGACCACCTACAAGGTGTCGTCGCTCAGCAGCAACTTGAACCTGGAGGGGAAGGAGCTGGCGGCCAGCACCTCCATGGAGCCCACGCCGCTGCTCAAGATGAAGAACAACGGGCGCAATGTGGTGGTGGTCTTCCCCCCTGGAGAGATGCCCATCATCCTGAAGCGCAAGCGGGGCCGGCCTCCCAAAAACCTGCTGCTGGGCCAGGCCAAGCCCAAGGAGCCCACTCCCGAGGTGAAGAAGAGAAGGAGGAGGAAGCAGAAGCTGGCGTCGCCCCAGCCCTCCTACATCGCCGACACCAACGACAGCAAAGCCGACTACTCGGACGTGTTGGCCAAGCTGGCCTTCCTCAACCGGCAGAGCCAGTGCTCGGGGCGCTGCTCGCCACCCCGCTGCTGGACCCCCAGCGAGCCCGAGTCCATCCACCAAGCCCCCGACACCCAGAGCATCTCCCACTTCCTGCACCGCGTCCAGGGCTTCCGCCGGCGCGGCGGCAAGGCGGGGGGCTTTGGTGGGCGCGGCGGGGGCCACGCAGCCCGTGCCGCACGCTGCTCCTTCAGCGACTTCTTCGAGGGCATCGGGAAGAAGAAGAAAGCCCCCACGGCCCTCCACGCTGACCCTGTGCACCCACGCAAGCGTGGCCGGCCAGAGCCCGATCCTGTGGGGAAACCCAAGCGGAAGCGGCGGGCGCGCAAGAACGGGGCGCTCTTCCCCGAACCCAACTCCGGGCAGAGCTTCGGTGACGGCCCCGCCGGAGAGTGGGGCGGTGGGGAGAAGGGCAGCCCGTGGGCCCCCCACCACGGCCACCCCAGCGGCCAGACCGGACGCAACGGTGGCTACCAAGGGGCCGAGGCGAGACCCTTCCACGCCGCGGGGCTGGAGTCAGGCTCCTCCGGCCGCGCCGGCTTCTACGCCGGGAGCGCGCCGTCCTCGCAGACAGAGGCTGGTCCGGAGCGGCACAGCCTCTTCACCGGATACTTCCGCTCCTTGCTGGACTCGGACGACTCCTCTGACCTGCTGGACTTCGCCCTCTCCGCGTCCCGCTCCGAGTCCCGTAAATCAGCGGCCGCCTACACGGCCCCCCCGGCCGCGCTGCCTGGCCAGCGGGGCATGGCCGCCTACACCGCCAGGGGTGGCAAGGTGGCAACGGCCACCCCTGGAGCCGAAGCCGCCTTTCACGCAGCGATGCAGGGCCGGCCGGCATTCCCACCTGGCCGCACCGCCGCCGGCTACGGGGTGACCCAAGGGTCGTCAGAGTGCCGGGGCGCCGAGTCCTTCCCCAAACTGGCACCACCATCAGCCGTGTCCCGGTCGCCCACAGCTCACCCGGCAGCCAGCGGCACCCCCAGCTACTCCCCTTACGGCAGCTACGGCAGCGCCGGGCAGAGCGTGGCGCCCACCAGCGTGTTCCCACCAGGAAAGCAGTACCCACCGGCCCAGGACTGTCCCAACAGCAAGGACTGCAGCTTCGCCTACGGCAGCGGCAGCAGCCTCCCGTCCTCGCCCAGCAGCGCCCACAGCGCCGGGTACGCGCCGCCGACGGCCGGGCCCAGTTTGCCGCTGGGAAAAGCCGCCTTCTTCAACAGCGCCGAGCAGGGGGGGCAGTTCTCCAGCGCCGCGCACACCCCCCTGCGCTGCGACAGCCGCGCCAGCACCGTCTCGCCCGGCGGCTACATGGTGCCCAAGGGGTCGGCGTCCTTCCAGCCCTCGCCCGAAAACTGCCGACAGTTCCCCAGCGCCGCACCGTGGGCTTTCCGGCAGGGCTACGGCGGGTTGGATTGGAGCTCGGAAGCCTTCAGCCAGCTCTACAACCCGGGCTTCGAGTGCCACCTCAACGAGCCCAACGTTATCCTGGACATCTCCAACTACACCCCGCAGAAAGCCAAGCAGCAGACGGTCTCCGAGACCTTCTCCGAGTCCTCCTCCGACAGCACCCAGTTCAACCAGCCGGCCGGTTACCGGCGCGCCAACAGCGAGGCGTCCTCCAGCGAGGGCCAGTCCAGCCTCTCCAGCTTGGAGAAGCTGATGATGGACTGGAACGAGGCATCCTCTGCTCCCGGCTACAACTGGAACCAGAGCGTCCTTTTCCAGAGCAACTCCAAGCCCGGTCGAGGCCGACGGAAGAAGGTGGATATGTTTGACACCTCCCACCTGAGCTTCTCCTCCTCTTCCTCCTCCTCCTCCGTGTACCCCTCCAAGAGGAACACGGGACCCCGGCAACCCCGGGGTTCCCGGGGGGCTTGTGCCTCCAAGAAGGAGAGGGGGACGGGCAAGGCCAAGTTCCCCACTAAGTCGCAGGCAGTGAACCCCCTCTTCCAGGAGAGCACGGACCTGGGCTTGGACTACTACAGCGGGGACAGCAGCATGTCCCCCCTGCCCTCCCAGTCCCGGGGCTTCGGGGTGGGCGAGCGGGAGCCCTGCGACTACGCCGGCCCCTACTCCATGAACCCCTCCACCCCCTCGGACGGGACCTTCGTCCAGGGGTTCCAGAGCGACTCCCCCGGCTTGGGGCAGCCGGATTTGGAGAGCAAGCACTTCCCTGCCCTCCCGCACCAGCTGGCGGCCCCCGGCCAGCAGACTGTCTTCGAGGCCGGCTTGCAGAAAGCCTTCTCACCCAACTGCTCCCCGACCTTGGCCTTCAAGGAGGACCTCCGGGCGGGCAGCATCCGGAAGCTGCCGGCCTGCGACTCGCTCAAACACAGCATGCAGGGGGGGGCCCTGCCGCACGCCCCCCACCTGGCCTGCCGCGACCTCCCCATGCCTCAACCGCACTACGACTCCCCCAGTTGCAAAAACCCCCCATACTGGTATTCCCCCAACGCCAGCACCCGGAGCCCTTCGTACGACGGCAAAGCGGGGGCCGGGATGCTGGTGGACTTCATGGGCAGGACGGACCCCCCGTGTCTGAACCCCCACTTGAGCAGCCCGAGCGGCACCCACCCCTCCAAGGGCGAGAAGGAGCCCTTGGAGATGTCCCGGGCTCACCACCGAGGCCCCTACGCTTGTCCCTTGATCAATGACTTGAACATCTCCCCCGTACCGAGAGACTCAATGCTGCAGCTGCAGGACAACTACAGGTACCCCAATTTTGCACCCCAAGGGCACCCCGTCATGGCCCCCACCCAGAAGAGCGGGTTTTTGGGACCCATGGTAGAGCAACAACACCCTGAGGACACTTTTACGGTCACCTCATTGTAGTGTCTGCTGACGTGCCAACCGGACAACGAGGTTTTGTTACAGGGTAGGTGGGGGAGAACCTGGGGGTGAGGGTGGGGGTGGCAGAGGGGGACACGGGGGACCCCTCTCAGGGCCCTTCTCATCATGTGTCCCCCCTCTTTCTCTCCGTGTTGTGTTTCTCTTTCAGAGGTAATTTAGCCAGCACTTTTTTCTGGAACACTTTTCAAGTTCTGTATTTAACTGGGATTGGAACCGTTTGTTTGTTTTCTAAAAAAAAAAAAAAAAAAAAAAAAAAAAAAAAAAAAAAAAAAAAAAAAAAAAAAAAAAAAAA
>NW_020957095.1:58665-60391 GCF_003031625.1 Empidonax traillii | reverse complement strand
TTTGGCCAACTTCCCAGCCAACACTCTTAAAAGAGGCTTTGTTGTGTGAAGGCTGGATATGTGGTTGGACCACAAAAGGGACCAAAACCAACATCCAAATTATGGTCTGTGTTATGCAGACTCCCTCCTTCCATATGGAGATGAATCCAGTTTGCTTGTGCCAAGCATCACTATGGAACTACTGGCAGGCTGAGCTAACGAAATGTCACTGGCCAGCACTACAACACAGAGGATGCATTATGCTGCAGATGCTCTCATCAGCTGTCCAGCAGATGTGACAATATACAAGCCAAAAGAGAAAAGAAAAAGAAGGAAAGAAAGGAATGGAAAGGAAAAGGAAAAGCTCTTGTGCTCACCTATCAGCAGGATTGCAGTCTAGTTCAGACCTAGCACATTTTGATATCAATTATTTAATGTACTTAGAGTTCAACACTAGAGTAAGCAAAATATTCAATGCAAAATTGATGGGTGTAATTTATTAAGTCACTTTCTGTATCCAGAATGTCACTTTCCAAGGACACTTCAGTACTTCAGTAACCATTGCTTACATTCCCTATCACATACATCATCACAAACTTCAGACATGTCTCCAGCTGGTGGGTAGAGACAGTTTCACTTATTCATGGTAGGCTTCCGTTCCCATTATCCTTTCAGTTTCTGAAGATCAAGTGTGCTTTTCTAGCCTGCATTTTCACATCTCAGATCAGAGCTACATTTGCCAGGGAGACATGCTCCTTCAGAGGATTCATGCCAGAATGATGTAGTCTGTGATGCAGGCACTAGTAATAGAGAGTCATAAGCAGGAGAACAGGATAGAGGTACAATAATAGGAGAGAAAGTCACACGTGCCTGTTTCAGATGCAGGAGATGCTATATGGAATGCAGTAATCCACAGCTTTCGACATGGCATCCTGCAACCCAAGACCAGTCCAAGAGGTTGTTAAATAAGCCCAGTCAAATGCAGCCCCACAAGTCATGCGGGCAGAGAAGGAGCTGCTCTGCATATCCTCAGCTCTCTCTCTAGCTTGTCTGTTCTTCATTTTTCCCAGCGAGCCCCCTAAAACTGTGGAACAGTCCCCATTTAGGCTACCTGCACCTGGTGGGATGTATTCAATGCCACTGAACTAGCCTAGGGAACAAATATTCTTGAATTCTAATGTGTTAAGTGATAAAGCATTATTTGCACATTCAATTCTAGTCATTGCAATGTGTTTGTTCTTTTTCCAGACAGTTTCATTTCCTCACCTAACCTTCCCATGAAGAGGTGTCCAATTAGCAAGGTAAAAAATAATCTGTTCATTAAAGGGAAGATTAGCAAAGTCACTTAGGAATCTCAGTAAGGCAAGCAAGATGAAAATACATTACAAATGGCTAATTGTAAAAATAATTAAAAGAGGAAATAAGATCTTAAAAGACTCAAGGATAGTTTAAGCCTGGGCTAAGAAAGACAAAAGTCAGAAACCACAGAAGAGATAAGACAAGTCCTGAATATGAAGTCTGTGTTCAGATACTAAATGTTTCCAACTATGCAGCATATGGCAACTCCCATGCAAGCTACTAACTGTTTTGAATTTCACTTCATCATGTACTCTGGGCAAGGATTAGAAATTTAATCATGTCAGAGTCTGGTTTACCGGGTTAGGTGTGTAAACTCAAACACTTGAAAATTTTGATAGATGGACAAGATCTGGTTTTGAGTGAGGGAAATAGCACTGTAGCTGTGTGT
>NW_020957095.1:52163-56817 GCF_003031625.1 Empidonax traillii | reverse complement strand
CATGTCAGAGTCTGGTTTACCGGGTTAGGTGTGTAAACTCAAACACTTGAAAATTTTGATAGATGGACAAGATCTGGTTTTGAGTGAGGGAAATAGCACTGTAGCTGTGTGTATGCTTGCCTTTCAGAAGCTGAATAGTTATTAATCCTTCACACTTTAAAAAAATCTTTTATTTCCTTTCTGGAATAAAAAGATCTAAAACATTTGTTTAAATTGCAAAACATCTGAACATGCATACCAGGTTCACCTCCTCCATTCCCCGCTCCAGCGCACATAAAACAGGCTCTTTTCCAGGGAAAGGCTCCTGAAAAACATTTTAGAAAGAATATTTTAAGTTTGCTGTTGCACATTGGGACAAATTCCACACCAGGGCAAAGGCTAAGTGGTAGGTCTGCTTCAGATATCTGAGAAGTGTTGGTATCTGTCACACAGACCCAGCATTATGATAAGGAGATGAGAGAAAACGAAAACAGTCTTGTCAGTGAATCAGCTGGTTGTTTCTGACATGAGTTTAACACAGTGCAGTCCAGACAGAAAGGACAGGGAAACCACAAAGGAGTGGCAATTAGGTTTTGCTATTGGCTCCATTCCTCAGCTCCAGAAACCAACCTAAGGGTATTGATTGTAGCGTATGAAATGCATCCCCCATGCTTATTCAAGTTATATAAAAAATGACAGGCATATTTGTGTCCTTCCAAGGAGGAGGCATGGCCAGCACTGGTGCTCAGAAGGTCTTTGGAGCAGCAGCATTTAACTGCAAGTGACCTCAATCCATGGGTTACACTGGCCAGCAGAATGCCTAGCAGAAAGGTTTATATCCTTTCTAGAAGCTGCAGAGAGGTTTGAGAGCAGACCTGAGACAGTGAGACAGTGATGGGATGGTGGGGAAGGTACCATCGCTGCTGGATCTCAGTTTCTGATTCAACAAGTGCGTTGACACTTCTTGACATTTTTGGAGTTACAACAAATCATGGCTCAAGAATCATAGAATCATAGAATCATACAATCATAGAATTAACTGGGTTGGAAGAGACCTCCAAGATCATCAAGTGCAACCCTTGATCCAACCCCACTGTGATTACTAGATCATAGCACTCAGTGCCACATCCAGCCTCGTCTTAAAAACCTCCAGGGATGGTGAATCCACCACCTCTCTGGACAGGCCCTTCCAATGTCTGATCAATCTCTCTGTAAAGAACTTATTTCTAAGTTCCAACCTAAACCTCCCCTGACAGAGCTTAAGACTGTGCCCTCTTGTCCTATTGCTGATTGCCTGGGAGAAGAGACCGACCCCCACCTGGCTACAACCTCCTTTCAGGTAGTTGTAGAGAGTGAGGAAGTCACCCCTGAGCCTCCTCTTCTCCAGACTAAACAACCCCAGCTCCCTCAGCCTCTCCTCATAGGACTTGTGTTAAAGTCCCTTCACCAGCCTCGTTGCCCTTCTCTGGACCTGCTCCAGCACCTCAATATCCTTCCTGAACTGAGTTGCCCAGAATTGGACACAGCACTCCAGGTGTGGCCTCACCAACGCAGAGTACAGGGGAAGGATCACTTCCCTGCTCCTGCTGGCCACACTGTTCTTGATGCAGGCCAGGATGCCATTGGCCTTCTTGGCCACCTGGGCACACTGCTGGCTCCTGTTCAGCCTCCTGTCGATCAGCACCCCCAGGTCCCTTTCTGCCTGGCTGCTCTCCAGCCACTCTGTGCCCAGCCTGTAGCGCTGCAGGGGGTTGTTGTGGCCAAAGTGCAGGACCCGGCACTTGGCCTTGTTGAACTTCATCCCATTGGAATCAGCCCAACTCTCCAGCCTATCCAGGTCCCTCTGCAGAGCTATCCTACCTTATAGCACGTTGACACTCCCTTCCAACTTGGTGTCGTCTGCAAATTTGCTAATGATGGACTCAATCCCCTCATCTAAATCATCAATAAAGATATTAAACAGGACTGGGCCCAGCACTGATCCCTGGGGGACACCACTGGTGACCGGCTGCCAGCTGGATGCAGCCCCGTTCACCAGCACTCTCTGGGCCCGCCCCTCCAGCCAGTTCCTGACCCAGCAGAGAGTGCCCCTGTCCAAGCCATGGGCTGCCAGCTTTTCCAGGAGTATATTATGGGAGACAGTGTCAAAGGCTTTGCTGAAGTCCAGATAGACACATCCACAGCCTTTCCCTCATCCACCAGGTGGGTCACCTGATCATAAAAGGAGATCAGGTTGGTCAGACAGGACCTGCCCCTCCTAAACCCATGCTGGCTGGGTCTGATCCCTTGTCCATCCTGTAGCTGCTGTGTGATTGCACTCAGGATGATCTGCTCCATAACCTTGCCAGGCACTGAGGTCAGGCTGACAGATCTATAGTTTCCTGGGTCCTCCTTGCAGCCCTTTTTGTAGATCAGTGTGACATTCACCAACTTCCAATCATCTGGGACCTCTCCAGAGAGCCAGGACTGTTGGTAAATGATGTAGAGGGGCTTGGCAAGCTCTTCTGCCAGCTCCCTCATCACCCTAGGAAGAAGAGGGCTCCATGTTTGCAACTTGTAGGGGGCCCTCTCATACAGCATCTCAAGGTTGCTCTGAGGCCCAGTAGCAGAGGGACAATTCTCCAGCTCCCACCTGTGCAGCTGTGGGTAAGGAGCAGACTTGCCAGTTACCATCTGATTGAGCTTACTCTCTCCTTGCCTCGCCTCACCTCCCCTCCCCTCTCTTCCCTCCCCTCCTCTCCCCTCCTCTTCCCTTCTTTTTACTGTAATTTGGAATCAGTTTCTCTCTTCTACACAGAAAGGCAATGCTGGAGACTTTCTGTAAGTCTATTCCTATTTTGTTGGGCTGTGTGCTCGGAAAACCATAGAGTATTTTGTAAACAAGCAATTAAAGTCTGCTTGAAAACCACTTCTGCTGCCGGAAGGATTCAGTCCCAATTGCAGTATTCATATGATGTTATCACCACAGCAACCAACCCTGTAAACAATACTGGTGATCATGAACAGCACATCAGTACTCACTTTCACGATTAGAAACAAAAGCTTTGCCAGACTGTATTTCTTTCCTGCCATTGCAGGCTTCCTGATTGCAATGCTATTTGGAGGGCTTTGCTCTGCAAAGTACATTAGTCTTTGTCTGACATAAGATCTGAGAAGGAGGTCAAGCTGCAATGCTCCACCAGGTCATCTGCTAAGGATTTGACATGTTATTCATGTGCCATCAATACACACCTGCCAGCACAATGACAACACATTTGTTGCACATGGGTCCTGTTGCTTCTGAAGTAAGACAAAACTATCATTTAATTCTGGTACCTACAGAGTAGAATGAGTCTTTTGAGTTCCTCACAAATGGCATCTAGGGAATTCTGCAAACCCCATATTATATAATGCTCTGCAGAAATATTTAACTCACCTGCAACCTGAAAACTATATAAATCTAGAGATATGATCTTTGTAGAAGAAGATGACTAAATCCAGGATAATATCCACAATCTGTGCTTAATAACTTAGAACAAAGGGTTATTTTGGATTGATTCCTGCAGGGTGTTGATATGCCTCCAGCAGCCACATAGTGCTGATGAAAAAGCCTGAAAAAGGTGAGGCTCTAATCTACTGCCTTAAAACTCATGGCAGAACTGCAAGAATGGGTGAACAATCTTAGAGCCAGGAGTGAGAGACATCTAAATTGACCCTAGATTAGTACAGTGTAAGAAACCTTGCTCTGACACAGGTCATATTAATGACTCTGCAGTGATTTCAGCTAAAATAGGATGTCTAAAAGGTAATTGTCTGTTACTCTCCATTGGCTGAAGGGACCTTTAGAGTGACTAGCTCCAGTTTAGACACATTTTGAACTCAAAGTCATGGAGAGATGAATCATTCCTCTGGATCCATTTTTGGCACCAACAAGTTTATTGTCTAGCCATTCAACACACAGATTTCAGAATAGCTCTTAACTCTGAATCCAGATAGAACTGCTTTGAATCAATCTAATTGGGCTGCAGATGGAGAGCTATAGCCCTTTCTGGGAAGATTTATTGAATTGTAAATAATAATTAAATATTTTTTCTCCTTTTGCTCACTGAATTAAAAATTCTTCTTCAGCTTTATGAGTCCTCTCTTAGTGCAAGTAAATACAAGAATTAAATGAATAAACTTTGGTGGCATTAACCTGGGCATAATTATTTTAGAAGTCTTACATGACACCTTTTTAATTCCAATTCCATATAGCTCATGTCTTCCGCATGGAGTCATTCAGGTGATAAACCGTATTAAAATCTGAAAGGCTTAAGGAATGAGAAGAATTAACCAATACAGATTTTGAGATCACCTAGAGCAAAATATGTCACTGCTGAATTTTTTTGGGATAAATGGTTAAACATTTATGATCTTCTTTAGCCTTGATGGTTTTTTAGAATTGTATCACACATCAGATAATCTTAAAAAGTTTAGAAAACTTACTGTTTTCATAAGTTTTGGTTTTCTTTCTTGCATCAATTCAGAAAGTGATTTATAAATTCTCCATTTCATGTCTTCCTCTCAGAGAAGGGGAATAATACCAGGTGCTTTGAGTGATCGGCTGCAAAACATGAATCACAATTACTGAATCATTGAAGTGAGCATTTCACAAATATCCTTCAGTCTGAAATTTATTTATGCAAAACTATTCCAC
>NW_020957095.1:27786-51214 GCF_003031625.1 Empidonax traillii | reverse complement strand
TCAATTCAGAAAGTGATTTATAAATTCTCCATTTCATGTCTTCCTCTCAGAGAAGGGGAATAATACCAGGTGCTTTGAGTGATCGGCTGCAAAACATGAATCACAATTACTGAATCATTGAAGTGAGCATTTCACAAATATCCTTCAGTCTGAAATTTATTTATGCAAAACTATTCCACAATTTCTTGTAAATACCAAATAGTTGAAAAAGAAAAAAACTCATTTTATTTGCAAACCAAATGCAGATCTGCTTTAAAACTGAACGGTAATTGTAATGACCAATTTGAGCAAATACATGATCTACTGTGGCTTCCCTTCCAGCAGAAAGAAATATATTCTTAAATTTTAACTGTTTTTTTCATAATTTGCAAGATAATTATTTTATTGTGAACACCTGTAAAAGACTGATCATATATACCTGATGTTCATTTTACTTGTAAGACTATGTAATCTAACTAGTTTAAGCAGCATCTGTTACAGTTATGTCTTAGTAAAGGCCATCAACTTAATGACAGAGAGCAACCCTTTTTAAATTATTTTTCATGTTTCATGTATCTGTTCCACACTTCTGTTTCTGACATGAACAGTAAACAAATGCAACATTCACACAATGACTTTAAAGTTGTCATGATTAACAGGAGACATGAAGAGAAAAAGGATGCATCACACTATAGAAGTGCATGAAAGAGTTAATTTGTATTTTTTGTAGACTGCTAACATAATTTCATTCCAGATGGCAGTGAGAGTGCAAATCTGTTCTATTCTGTGAGGATATGGGTGTTATAATAGGCTCCAATGGATCAGATTTATTTTTCAATGTTTTTTTTTCATAAAACATTTTAACCATTTCGAACAACTGCTGTTTTGTTTTGTATGCTCATTATGAAGTATTCTTGTAAGATAGTGTCTGTCACTGCTTTCCACAAAATGCCATACCATGGAAAAGATTTTTTGCCAGGGGCATTTCCTCTTAGAAGCTGATAAGATGATTAGTCTATTCCATGCAGGATCTGATCTTAAAGGCAGTCACTTTAGGAAACAGACTCTCTTTCTTACTATAGCCCTTTCCTTCATTTGACTCTTTCATTGATGTTGCACCTAGAAAGGTTTTCTTTGCTATAAAGGAACTCCAGTGTCTTCACATTTCTCAAAGCAAGAAGGCTTAGGGATTACTTCTCCTTCATTCTGTGATGCTCCTCAGTCTCCTTGTCTGGTAGGATCTCTCTGTAGCGTTACAAGGATGTTGATCCACTTGTCTGCACTTCATTCCTGAGTATCAAAGCCCTAGGGAAAACACGAGGCTATTGCTGTGAGTGTCTCGTGATTTTTCAGACAGTTCACCCATGTTTGATGCAAAACAAAACTAAATGTTGTGAAATCTTGAAGTTTTAAATTTAAGAGGGATAGTGATTTTGATACACAGGTCCCCACACTCTGCATTAAGTATCTGTCGACAACTGCACAGTCCCAGCCCAATCCCTCAGCACCCAGCACTGATTGCTTTCAGAGACCCCACCAGTCAGGAATTTCCTCTCAAACCTTCCTATGTATTCCTGTCCTAATTGATGGCACTTTTTCTTTTAGGAAAACCACTTTCAACACAGAACACAGTTTTGTTTTTCTCAGGAGCTAATGAAACATCTCACAGTGGAATACATTTGATAAAGTCTCTGAACTACCTACTTCCTGATAAGAGCCAAGAATCTGACAAATACCTTGTATATGTGTTGAGAGACAAGAAATGACAACTAACTTCACTCCTTCTAGTTAGCTGGAATCAATAAAAAATAACTTTTTAGGCTTCAAGATCTCTTCTGTGTTTTCTGTCCTTCTTCTCTTTGCTTTGATGAGGTTTTTTATTTGTGTTATAAGCCAGTTGTCCAAAACACACTTCAGAATTGCCTTCAATGGACTTCTCTGATATGGAAAAGAAGAACTGCAGTCTCCATCAGCATCTGTTCTGCTCTTGAATAGAACATTAGAGAGAGATAATTCCTTACTTCACTGTAAGGTTGTCCAAAGAGTCTTCAAGAAAACTAGTTAGCTATTTCATTTCAGTGTATAAATGTTTGACGTAGAAGACCAATGCCATTACATTAACAGCAGATCTATATAAGCTAGAAAGCAAAATAAAACTAGTTTGCTCAAAGATAACAGTTCTGATACAAGATAAATAATGATACTAAGATATTAATAAATGGGCCAATAAGCACTGGAACTTGCAATCATGGTGTGTTTATAAAACAGAAAAGCTGGAAGTAGAAGACTGAGCCTCTACGCCCTGGACCTGCTTGGTAACTATTAAGTGCTAATTGTGATATAATGATATTTCGGGTTATTTTTTAATTTGCATCTTTTTCTTTTTTTTTTTTTTTTCAAATTTGCAATATTTCTAAAGCATGTACAGATTTTATTTAGATATTAAGCTGACAATAATTACTAGATTACTAAAAGATTAAAGAATAGTGCTCTCACTATATTGAAGCTTGGACAAGAAGGCGAACTGTTCAAACAAGACAGAAATCTTTGTTCTCTTCTTAAATGAAAGAAGGAAAGCACAACTCTCAACTTTACCCATAGGACTGTATAAGTATACTGGCAATTTTCACTATAAAATTTCAAGCACCTTTAATAAGTCTCTTCTTCTTAAAATCAAAAAAAGACCACTGAAAGTGAGTGAAAGGTACTGAAAATGTACATGTCCCACACAGGTTATACCATACTATTAAGAACATATTTCATCTTTCTTTAACAGATTCTTTCAGTTGACTTAAATTGAATTGAATCTTAGAAGTCATGTAAAGGACATGTCTATGGCATAGCAGTTGTTTACACACTGAATATCCACATGTGCATATAGCTGTACCTAGAATTTGAGTTCTGATTCAGACATTGATTTGAGTGCTACTTGTTCTCTTATAAAGGGAATTCAGGTAATAAATTTGACTCTGCAGCTGATGAGGTAATTGATGCTTATTTGTAAACAGGACTATACAAAGCAGGTGGAAAGAAAAATAAAGACATTTTTCTTAAGTAGTTATTAAAATTTCTGAAATATTTAATTGCAAAGAGACCTAAGATATGTATGCAGTATATAAAAGAAATAATATATATGTCTATTTTGGATGTAGTCTATACTTTAAAACAAGGTCAAACCATATTTGATAATGGAAATTGTAGGGCAATGTATTGTAACTAACCAACTGATTATTCTGCTTCTCTGCAACTTTGCATTTTGTTACACTTCATAAAACACATTTGTGCTTTAGTATCTGTTCATCCATTTCATTGCTAGAATGCTCAGATGCCTCTTAAAATACCAGCCATTGTACCAGAAGTAAAAATGATGATTTCTGATGGCTGCCAAGTGGCTAATTAATGACACAAGTATACCCCAATTTATTTTTTTCAAGTATTTGTTTGCTTGTTTTTAGTAATTATGCTAAAATAATTACTTCCTAAACTCTAATTTGAAAAGAACAAATTTCACTGTGGAGAAAAGTGGGTTTAGTATGCATTCAAAAATATAAATGTAGCATCCTTCCTTCGGGTTTTTTAACACTGCAGAAATGTACAGGGAAGAATGCGCTTATGTTGCGATCAGATAGGATCCTGGAAAATAGAAACTGTGAAGAGGAAAAAAAATCTTCCAGAACTAAATATATCTGTAAAAAGAAACCAGAGATGTCATAAAAGGCTGATGGGAAGACCTGATGCTGCATGAAGGGAACTATTTGCCTCTCCAGGGATACTAAACTGCACCACACTGAAAAATGAGCCAGGGAATGGCAATCAATATGGTTGCAACATCATTCCTTGCTGGACAGGCATTAGTTAGAGATGGCATTGATTAACTCATACAACATAGACATTATGAGCAGCTGGATTTCCCTTTTTTCTTATTTTAAACATAAATGTAAGATGAGTTGGACTTTCTTGGCAATGACTTCAAATTATGTTCAAATTTGTTTAAAATGGAGAAGAGGATTTATTAATTATCTTAACATGTTTCTTAGCAAGAGATTCTTAAAAATGAGAACAGTTTTATGGGAAAAGAAAAAACTTCTTTTACTTGCCTACACTGCTGAGCTCTTACCTTGTTTTCTTGAACTGAGGATGCATCTCTCTCATTCTCACATCCCAAGCAGGCAAGTGCAATCAGTGGCAAACAGTGAAGATAAGAGAACATGTATACTTAGAGGCTACAGAATAATCTAGTTATTCCACTTTTTTTGCAAATTGAAAGCAGTGGGAAATGGCACTGAATGACTAGCAGTGATTCAGCAGTGATGAGGAGCTATTCTCGTAAATTAGAAGTTGTGAAATAGTAATAAGAAAAATGTCATTTAAAACATAATTTATAAAGCTGCCCAAATTCTTTCTGTAATATTGCACATACTCAATACATGAAGGATTTAAGGGCTCTAAAGCACAGTGTTGGGTTTCAGGAGTCTCTATGGACTACACAAATTATTCAAGACTGGCTACTTCATGTTTCTATCTGGGCAAAAGAAATGGCTTAGAGGTCTTATTGCACTGGATCTCAGTAAGCTGGAGTTATAGAAGTAGATAGGTTGGGATGGAGCAGTGGCTTATGTATTACTGTCATTTGCTCTCCTCTGACTTCAGTGGCCTTTTGCTGTGCAAATGTCAGTAATTTTCACTCCAACACCAAAACTATGTCTTTGATATACAGCACAATAAATAAGTTTGATCCAAACTGGGGCTTCTGGGCATTACTGTAATGCAAATAAATATTTCCTCACACACTTACAAAAATCTCCTAAAAGAAAAGATATTAAGGTTGTATATTCAAGCACATGCAAGTTAGAGACAGCTGTATTTATGCTTTCTCCTGTGCTTTTAATTCTACCACATTGTATTGCCACTTGGTATGATGAATGATTTCTTCAGGAGAAAAAAAAACAGCTATGAAACACACTGAATTTTATTATATAACACAACCTTGACATTATTCAATATGCGAGTTTGTTTTTCAAGATGGGACAGAATTTATATTTAAATGCAATATTCCTTCCCTTTCACATATCAGCAGTTTGCCTCTTGGCCCTTATTCACCCCAAGAAAACATGTACCTTCACATCACAAAGAGGATTTACTACATTTTGACACTTACACCTGGAAAGATCTTTTATCAGAAAAAAAAGAGAAAAACAGCTGGATCCAGAGCTGAGTATAACCCAGTTTTGATGCTGCTACATAATGAGAACTGGTGTGGATTGGACCAAACTGGTGGCAATACTTTGGCATGGGGCAGAGGTGACCTGTGGCTGGCCATGCACCGACTCTGGTGGACAAGGGATACCAGGCCATCCAGAGGAAAGCAGATTATTGCCCATACCAGCCCAAATTTCTTCCTCTCCAGGGCCTGGTATAGCTGCACTGTCACCTGTCCATGGGAAGAAGCCATCAGGACCAGCAGAAGTTCCTGCCTGAGTAACAGAGGAGGGTGTGTTGTCTCTAAGAAGCTGTTGTTCTCTTTCACTGCCCTTCATGGTGATCCCACACATAGCTCTGGAGAGTCAGAGAGAGAAAGACCTGACCCCTGACATAAGGAGGCAAAACCCTTGAAGGGTTGTGTTGTGTTCAGAAGAAGGAAGAGACATCTGATCTCAGAACCCACCCCTTCTCAGTCTCTGGCAGGACTTGGATTTAGTCCTAGTGTTCCTGTGTTCATTTATTTTGCTGATCTGCTAAATCTGAGTTAAATCTTCAGGGATCAAAAAAAAATGCAGTTTCTGGAGTCTGTGTATTCCTACTGCTTGGTATCAACAGTGGGAATCTTTTCCAAATCCAGATATCTTCTTTAAACAGATCTATGGGAGAATCCTTTGCAGAGGGAAGCAAGTGGTATTTATACAAAGGGTGAGAATGAACTGCCTTCTGACAGAACAGTCCTTACAGTCATGGACTGCCATCACTCTATGACTAAGCAGGAAGGAAATTTGTTAAAGTCCATGGAAGATTAAAGTTTCATGCAAGTAATTCCACAATACCAAATATTGTGAATATTAAATTCTGAAATCAGAATACTGAAATGTTTGTGACTGTTACCCCCTGTTCACAGACAGTACTTCCCAGAGCAGAATCCCACCACATCCCCAGAGCTGCCTCTGCAGGACCCTCCACTGGGAGCCCTCATAGAGCCATGGCTAAAGACCAGCAGTTGCCACACAGTGGTCACTTAGAACAGAAAAACAATTCACACCAGAGTCAGGGCAACACCTTCCCACAATTACTAGGGTCAGCTCTCTGTGAGCCACTGTCCACTAACTGCCTGTGTTTGAGAAGTAAGGCAAACAAGAACTCCATCTTCCGTACCCAATCCTTGCTTAACTAACTATTGTCAGAGCCTGGAACTAGAATATAGAGGCCAGTCTTCACGAACGAAGAACCGGGGAAGGTCTTTACACCTTCCAGCCTGCACATTGGATTTTTTAGGTGAGACACAGTGTGCGCGGAACTGAGCCCACCCTTTAATCCTAAGGTTCATCTGCCGGGGCCAAGCGAGCTTGGACGGTGGCAGCGAGGTCCTCAGGATGTAGATGGATTGCCTTACAGGGCTAACGAGCTCCATCTGCCAGGGGAGTGGCCCTGACCGGGAATCGAACCCAGGTCTCTGCAGTGACAGTGCAGCGCCTTTACCCTCTAGACCACCAGAAGCCTGGAACTAATGAGAGTAGGAAGGAGGGGGGGGATCATTTGCAGAAGTGGATTTATAAACATGTTGTCACCCAGAAAGGGGCAGGCCTTTCTGAAACATTCAGGCTGTACTGAACTAGTGCTGTGCACTGATGCACCATGTCCTTCAACACCTGACACGGGATCAAAACAGTGTGGGCTGTATGGAGTCATGATCCATGTTGTCCTTGTACGGTTCACCCACACAGCAACACAAGTGCATAAAGAGAAAAGAGTAACAGAGTACCAGCATAGAAATGAGCAAATGAGGGCTTCAAGGCCCACACAACACGAAATATTCTGTATCCAGACAGTATCTCTATTTGGTGTTTCTATACCAATTTCTGTGTTCATTCTCTGTTGATTGAATGGGTTCTTACGTAATGACAATGCATGCTGCTGGTCAGAAAAGATCAATCTAGACTAAGGAGTCCTTTCGGAGAAATGGAGGTAAATCAGTCCAGGCACACACTGGATGGGGCCAAACAGCTTCATATAAATCTCACTGCTCATCTAGATGGTCTGTCACTGACCAGCAGCATCGTGTAAGCTGCTTCTAGCAGGCTGGATTAAGACAAGTCTCAACAAGTTAGTCAAAGAGAAAGCCATTAAATATTGCTAAATATATACACACATATATCTAATACATAATATAGCTGCAAAACAGGGGCTGGGGAAGCACAGAGAAAATTGCCTTGTTATGTAACATTCTTCACAAGTCATCCACTTGGTTACTTCCAGTGACAAGACCTTAGGTGTAGCCCAGAATGGTCACTCTGATATTCTTGCAGTGTGGGAGGTTGTTTTATAAAATTTGGCCTTCTGACAACATTGATCTTGTCATTTGACTAGCAGTGGCAGAACAGAAGCCCTCAGCAGGGTAAACTGTCTCTATAAATTAAAGGTCTTGAAAAGCGTGAGCATTGTGGCAATACTGCCGATCACCCAGGTGGCTGTCCAATAGTCATTTAAGAGGAAAGCAGTTTCTGACTGAATATATAGAAAACTATAGTTGTGCATGGGGTCCTCCCTTATTAAAGTCTTTCAGTGGGATTCCTTTTAGATTCCAGAGAGCAATCTTTCTGGCTTACAACTCACTGGCAAAACACCTTGATCGTTTAATGCAGTAAGAAGGCTAGACATTTGCCAGGGTGTAGCTGGTAAAGAGACGTGTTATTCCATGCACCAGCCTGTGTAGGTGGTGAGGACCTGCCATGCCTGGCATTTTGGTTTACGTAATTCAAATGTGCAGAATGAGGAGCAGTGACTCTGTGTGCAGCTTCCTCAGGGGTTCCAGCTCTCCTAGACCACACGCAAGAGGTTGTCAGCATTTCACAGGATGAAATAGTTTGAATAGAATTCACCTTCAAGGGACCTCTGTGAGCACTCTCAAATACAAATGCAGACACAGCCTTATGGAGCATCTCTGCTGAACTGGGAAATTTCAAACAGTTTCACTTCTCTACACACTGAATAGGCCTGATCCTCAACCTGTTGAAACACCTTTGTCTTTCTTTAAATATGTTCTCTTTATTTTATTAAGAAGTAATTGAAATTATGCATTACAAGGAGTTCTTTGAACCATAATATTTCAGCTAGTAAATTCCCAAATTAAGAAAAATTCCCAAATTAAGAAGAGCTGGTGGAAAGAAAAATAACATTTTTCATCACATTTGTTTGTTTGTCTGTTTTTTTCTCATTCATAAAAACACTGTATTATTAAAAGCTGCTAAATATTGCCACGAGGTCATTTGACCATATCATCTGAGGCAACAGTTAGCCACAGAAATGTCTCCTCTTGACAACCAAAGTTGTTCTAGAAATATGAGGATCATAACCTAACCAGAAACTGGTTTTTTAGTGTCAATACATATTTGTGACGTTGACTGTTTTTAATAGGACTTCAGAGATTACAGCATTAAACATAGTAGATAAATTAATGAGAGCTACAGGGAAATGAAGAACATTTATTTGAGAATGTACCACACAAAGAAGAAATATTAAAATATAATACTCTTTTCTAGCTGTAAAATACATCAACCATAACAGCATTTCACAGAGAAACTATTTACAATTACTCATCCAAATGAGTGAGATAACATTGTCTCAGAAGTAAATAACTTATGTGCGAAAGCTTTCACTGGTGCTGAATTTGTTGATAACACCCTTTTGTCCAATATATATTCAACCTGATATCTCTAGAGTGATGAACGTCTTGTGGCTCTGTATATTCTCAGAGTCATGGGCCCAGATCTCATTATAAAAGATTAAACCTTCAAGGATTAAATTCTCCTATGTGCATTCAAGACTGCATCCATTATTATATTGTTATTGGACGGTAACAGTAATTGCCTTTGGCTTAGTCGCTTGCTTGGCAGAGAGCTAAATTTTTGAAAATTAGGTATTTCTGCACACTGATAGTGGAGGAATTGCTGTTTCAGTTTTTTGTGACATTAATGTACCCATTCTGAGGTACAAATGAAAAATAACATCAGTAAGAGCTAAAAAGATTTCTCATTAATGTGTTTTTTCATGACGTATGGGTCTCGGAAATCATACTGCTAAGCTGCAGTTGAGGAATTCATGGGGCAAAAGTAAAAACTGAGTCTGAATGAGACTTTAAAGCATTAGCATAATATCTCACAGGTTTTATTCCCACATCATAGATTTTACAGGCAAAGTTTATCCATAACATAAAAATATTTTGGCTTTCTACCTCATCTTTGAAAAGACTTGCCCACTTATGTGGTGGTGATGGATCCCATACATGAAGTAAGGTTGCCACCCAGGCTAAGGTGAGTCATGAAATTCCCTAAGCAGGGGAAAGTTCTGAACAGCAACTCATTGCATTTCATGAGAATTAGAAACCAACAATAAGAGTGTCCCAAAATTAGGGAACTGGCACACAAGGGGAAAGATTATGGAAACAGTGTCTACAGTGAAGTGGTATAAGGGAAATACAGGAAGAATGTAAGGAAGCTTAAAGCAGTGTAAATAATGAGATTGTGCAATGGAAAGAACGAGATTCTGCAGTGGAAAGAACAAAAGATGTGTGGGGATTTAGCATTAAAGGAAAATAGACAACAAAATATGGCAAAAGGAAAAAAAAAGAAAATCAGTTGAAACAGAGTGAAAATAACACGATTTCTCATGTCTGTAAGTATGGCAATACTGAACAGAGAAAAATGTGAAGGCACACTTGGGAAGGCAGATCAGAAAAAAATTAGACAAAGTCTGTTCTTTTTTTCCAGAGGGAATTTTTTTTTATGTATTTCCCTTTGCCATCTATCCAACAGTTACCACACAATTCCTTTACAGGGGACTTCCTCTGGGAAGACTAACATGAGCAATTTACTAATGGGAGGAGCTCATTTAACTCAAGATATTAAACTGCCAGCTGGAAACTGGGATGAGATGAAGGGATAAACTGCTCATGAAACTGTAGGAATAGTACTGGATAAAACCACCAAGGAAATTCAGCACTACTGATATAGCTATCTTGTCTGTCAGCATCTCCATATCCTGACTCCAACCATGAGATCTCACAGCTGGATTTAAAAATAGTCAGTTATCTGCTTTGAAAAGATTTTTTTCTCTTTTAAAAAGATTGTTGGGCATTCCAGTGCCTTTCAATCCATTTCGCAGACCTTGTTATTTTTCCTTCCTAGACAATCAGAGAAACAAGTCTGAAATAACAAGTGGCAAGGGCATTTTAACAAACAGAAAAAAAAGCCAAGCAGTACAGAACTGTTAGCCCTGACAGTTTTAGTGCCATAAATACAAACAGTAACAAAGTTTTAGGAACACAATAGTTGCATGCAGGCTTATTTTCAGAAATTACTTTGAATTATAATTACGTTAATGAGTGCACTAAAGAAAAAGCATAGCATTATATAAGAAACGCCAGATGGGAACCATAATCAAATTTGCAGATGAAATCATTTAAGAGAGAAAACAATAATCCCAAAGGTGAGTGCACTGAAATAATGACTTCTATTCATGGAAAGGAGGTATGAACTTTCATATTGTGAGTTATAAAAAAATGGTCTGAATGTGTCACTGACATGTACTTTAATTTTGAGGATTTGAAGCTGTTTGGGTTTTTTTGTGTTTGGTGTGTTTTTTTTTTTTTTTAAGAAAATAGATCCTATTGAGTCTTGTTGTGTAGATTTCTTTGTAGTATCTTATATATATTTTGTGGGGGTTTTCTCTCAGCTAAGGTTGAGTGTATAGGAAAAAAAACCTTGAGAGTAATTGAATATTAAGCAAATACTCAAAGATATTTTGAAAAAGAGACTTTTAATTCACTTTATCCTTCTATTTACAGTTTAATTTAAATGAGTGATAGGAAAATTAACCAAATATGAGCTCACTGTGAACTAATTAAAGATCAAAACAAGAAAAAAAATCCATAAATAGATCAAAAGCACTTCATGGAATTAAGATTTTGGTGCTGAACTGTAGATATAAGAATGCAATGTGTTCTATTTTTCTATTATGAGTTATGTGCACTTGTTTACAATAATGTCAGAGATATATACTTTATACAGCTACAGCTTTGAGCTTCTTTAATGCTTGCAACCCACTGTCTCATAAATTGTACCTTAATATGCATCTTAGCATTATTTTGCTAGACAAAAGTAAAAGACACAGAAATCAAGAGGGGAAAAAAAAAAAAAAAAAAAGTCAGCTCCGGAGCCTTTAACCTGACCATTCTTTTACCTTAAGCAGTGCTTTTTCAATTGTACTAGTTTTTGCAAGATCAACATGTAGTTTAGAACCTGATTTAACCAGGATAATTTTCAGTTCCCTTTTTAACTGCAGTCTCTAATTCACCTTACTGAGAGTTGAGTGGTTTTCACTTCAAAAAAAAAAAAGTAGTTTTCACTCCCACAGCAAAAAAAACCAAGAAGGAAGTATGAAGCAAGAAGGGGTCAGCTGTGTCCTCAGACAGATTCTGGCACACCTAAGGCATGTGGGCCTTCCAGCACATGCTGGCATTAGCTGAGCACGAAAACACAGGCTTCAGAACTTCAAAGAAATACAGGCAGGAGATAGCTGCAAAATGCTCTGGGACTCTAAACAGAATGGTGAGGTTGCTGTCCATGAAAACTGGGTTCAAACAAACAAAAAATAGAAGAAGGTTCAGTCACAGATCATGTTTGCCCCATCCAGGTGAGCCAGTTCAGATGATGGAGGTTGATGGTCCCAGCCTGATACCCCAGGCTGGGGTGCTACCTGAGGTTAGCCTGCAAGCTTGCCCATGGGAGGGGACAGGAGCAGGGCAAATGTCCTTGCTAAACAGAGTCCTCTCTGATAAGGCTTCTCCTTTACAAAGAACAAACCCCACCTCTACACAGGGTATCCCCCATTCCCCATCACCAATACCCAGGGCAAGGAGCCACAGGCTGGAACCTGGAGGCTGGGGACCTGGTGAGAAGGCAGCTGAATGGGGAATCAGAGGAGGCAAGACTTGATAGATCTGACAGCAACTGCAGGAAGGGAATGTGTGGTTCAAATCACCAATTTCGACCCCTGGAGGACCCCAGGAGAAGTGCTGAAAGCGTCCAAGCAGCACGTTGATTTAGCATGTGCAATGGCAGGCTTCCCTTCTTGAAGGGAGACCTGAATCATAGCTTTCTTGGCAGCATACCCAAGAAATTCAGGGGCACAAACACCACCTGCTCTACCCAGGAATTGCCTTGACAGTGTCAGATGTTACATTGTCCATATTTTAGATTTATTTTTTTTATTACAATTCAGTGACTTACACTGGATCAAAACAACAGAGAAAATGCTATCAGTGAGAAAGCTTTGTTTGCAAAGCCCCACTCTGACCACTAGCAGCCCAGCTGCCCTGCCAGTGACTCTCATCCCTTCTCCCTGCTGTGAGTGAACCTCAGAAACCAACCCACCCTCAAAGCAGAGGAACTAAATGCAGTCACTGCATTTCCTCCTGATTTGTTTGCTCATCACACTGTTACACTCTCAGTCGTATTATGGACAAAAGGGAATGCACCACGGAGCTCACCAGCTTGATATTTGCTGTCAACCGTATGCTGACACACTCACCTATGCTCCAGTCTCCCCAGCTGCTGCACCACAGGCACATAAATGTCTCTGGCCTGTGGTCCAGTGTGCTGCACTCAGACCCCAAACACTCTCATGCACAGAGAATAGAGACCTCATACCCAGAAAAGGACCGAGAAAGGGAGTTTAATGAGATAATAGGACAGACCACACTGACTGGGCAAAGGTCATGGCCAAACAAATGTACCGACCAGCAAACTGTTCACAGGCAGCTGGCCATTATATCGCCTATTTTATCTTGCTTGCTCTTCCTCAATCTGCTCCCTTCCCCTTCCCTATTATAGGATGGCTTAAACCATCCCATAAGTCTTGCACATCCCCAGAGTGTTCTTCCAAGTATCCCATAATGAGTGCCATCCCCCAAATCAGGGACTTTCCAAAAGTCTGTGCAGTGTCCCAGAGAACCACACCCCTGGGAACTCACAGTACTGGGTCTCACTTGACTTGTGGGGTGGATGCTCCCAGGACAGCCCCAGAGGCCTGAGGTGAGGCCTCGTGTCCCTGACTGGGACACTGGGACTCCCCTGCTGACCTCCCACCATGCCCCTCTGTGTGGGAAGGGCTGACCCTTTGGCATATACCCTAACAAACACCACCAATGGGAAGTATTTTGACTGCTCCTGAATCAAAATTGGTTAGTGCCTTGTGGTCATTCTTCTTATAGAGCAGAAGAAGAAAGAAAGTAAAAGAAATTTATAAAAAGACTGACAGCACTTTCTCTACTATGGAAAATAATGCTTCAAAGTGGAAAAAAGGAGAATGGAATGGAAGACCTATAGAATCATAGAATCATAGACTCAGATGGGTTGGAAAGGACCTCTGAGATCATCAAGTCCAACCCTTGATCCACTACCACCACGGCACTAAGTGCCACATCCAGTCTCTTCTTAAATACCTCCAGGGATGGAGAATCCACCACTTCCCTGGGCAGCCCATTCCGATGCCCGATTACCCTCTCTGTAAAGAATTTCTTCCTAATATCTAACCTAAACCTCCCCTGGCAGAGCTTGAGACCATGCCCTCTTGTCTTACTGATAGCTGCCTGGGAAAAGAGACCAACCTCCACCTGGCTACAACCTCCTTTCAGGTAGTTGTAGAGAGTGATGAGGTCTCCCCTGAGCCTTCTCTTCTCCAGGCTAAACAAGCCCAGCTCCCTCAGTCTCCAGAGGCATGCCCCAGGCTGTACACATAATACAAGAGAGCATGCAGCATGTTTACATGGACTCAGCTTTCTTCCCTCCCCAATTCAACACACACAAAACCCTTCCACCAAGGAGAATATTGTTGTGATGAGGTACTTGAACAATAATTGGTTCAATGCATTTCCACAAACTGGAAGCCTGTGGCAGTACTGGCAGGGCAGCCAGGCACAGCTAACTGCTCTCACTGTGCCAATGCCCCCGGATTAAAGGGTCTTATGTGGCACCAGGCAACTGGTCCAGCTGTGGAGAAAGGACTCTGAATCACACAGTGATTATGAACATCTGCAAGAGTGTTCATGAAAAATTCTTGTCCCTATTCTCTTGTGCCAGTTCCTGGCTTCCCATCCTGTGCTTCTTTTGTGACAGGACACTCCAAACACTGCCTTGCTGGGACAGAAAGATGGAGCTAAGCCAGGCCTGCTCTGAAGAACAGAAGCAGTACTATTTAGTGAAGATTTGGCTACAGACTTCTGAATTTCTGAGCCTTAAAGCTTGCTCCTCTACAACCTTCCTGATTGCGAAAGGGCGCCCAGTGGAAGTCATGGTGGCATCTGTACTGAAAAGATGCTTCAAACACATGTTGGACAGGGTACGAATGGAGACAACAGCAATTAGATGATTCAGTGCTGGCTGCACATCTTTTCTCAGCTGCCAATAGCACAGGGTCTGAGTCAATGGGCTGCAACAGCCTGTCTTGTAGATAATCCTTCATCATTTTTCCCTGATGCAGAACTTCTCAAAGTGCTAAAAAAAAAAAAAAAAAAAAAAAAAAGGTATAAGATAGTATGTAGTTCTCCCTCTCTTGTAATAAACAGGACTTTTTACTGTCTCCTGTCTAATTAGTATGTTTCTGTGGTACAGCAGTGAGATGTCAATGTCCTCTTGAGTTATACTGGACAGTGATTTCAGGTATCATGTTATGGACTGCCTTTAGAAGCTTTTTAACTGAATCATCCACATCTCAGTATTCCCTTCTAAGAAGATGAAAAACAGGATATTTTTGAATTTAAGGTCTGATAAGATGCTATCATTTAAATTCCCTGTGCTCCAGAGACAGCATGATACATCCTACAGTTTTGAACAACTCGTAACACAGATTTCTTCTTCATCACAGAATTGTATCTGAAAGTCTGCATCTAGATAATGGAGCTGCACTGACTCCAGAGTGTCTTTAAACACAGATAGCCAAAACTCCTAGAGGTGGGGAGAAGGCACTCTTACAACAACCATCACAGCAACATTGTCTTTGGATACATATTTTTCCTTCCTCTGAAAAAGCATTTTAGGGCATTTGTGATCTACTGCTGAAAGGGGCTAATGTAACTCCCATCCAATGCACCTCTCTAGGGGAGGATTCGGCTGCAAGGTAAGGCAGTTTCCAGTGAGCTGGAAACTGGCACTCCTCCATTTTAGTTGAGGTAGAAAATAAAGCTCCAAATCTGGGCCTAGTAATGCTCCCAAGTGGATGTGTCAGGTGAGAGGCGTGACAGGAGGAGTTATGTGGAACTTAAGACCTTTTGCCACAATTACTGCGGAAGGTCAGACAGGATACTTTGGGGCACCCTAATGATGGGACACCATTATTTAGACAATCAAATCACGAGTTATTACTCTCAGTGCTGTCTGAACAACTTTTGGACAGCCAAGCACTGGATGATATGTCAAGATGGTCTGAATGGTCATTTTAATTTTACAGACTAGACCTGCCTTGCTTATACTACTTTAGGTGTGAAATTTAAACTAAATCCTAGGAAATCTACTCTTTCTCTTGAGTTATCCCTCAGAAACACAGAGCTCTGCAATTATGTTCTAGAGTACAATCTTTAGCTCTCTGGGACTGCAGCCCAGACTGACTTTGCCTTGGCATAGATGAAGAGAAAAGCATTATCTTTCCCAGAATTAATTTTTAAATATGTCCACATTGAGGAGACAGATAAACACGAAATTCTTGTAGAAGTTCAGCACTAGCAGGAGTAAAAACTGGTTTGGTATGCTTCAGAGTTCAGAAGGGCAGCACCTTGGAACAGTGCAATGTTAAAAGCTCACTAAACCCTTCTGAAAATCCCCTTCTTTAAGGCATTGCAAGCCAGAACCCCAAAAAATGCTGTGCAAAAGTAGCATTAGGTAAATATTCCCTTAAAAAACCTGGCTAAAACCATCCCAGCATATCTTCAATTTCAACAATACTTGGATATTTCAACCTCTGAAACACTTCACAGGCATTTATGATTTTTACAATAATTATGATATTGTGGATGCGACGTTAATTTTCTTCTTCCTTGGAAGACTCTAGTTATCTTTGTTTTTTACTTAACAATATATGATCCCAGGACATAATTTTGATTTACTTTTTATCAATTAAATTTTCTCTTTTCAATTTATCCAAAACTATATGTGAGTATATCATAATTAGTTTTAATTTCATTTTAAGCTCTGTCAGTTCAAATTATCACCAAGCATTTAATTAAATTTTATTCTCAGGAGACAGTTATTCCATCTAGATTTTGTAATAGTTTAGCATGCACTTCAAAATAGACTTGATAATAGTTATTCAAACACATGGCCCTGTGCAATTTCCCTTAGATATATGACTCATATACTTTTATATCCCATAGTTCTCAAAATTGGTTGTTTCCAGCTACCACAAAAAATAGATTAACTCAATTTAAAATATATGTAGAGAGTACCAAAAATGGACTTACACTCAATTTTTAATCAAAACCCACAAAGAACCCACCAGAAAAGGAAAACAATGACAAACTGCATTTTTCTGGTGATCTATGGGCACACAGGATGGTTTGCTGAAGGGTTTCTCTCATCTTGGGGGGATACACTAAGCACCAGCCTGCACAGAGTTGGGCTCTGTCCTCTCCTCACGGATGGGAGCCCCAGCTTCCAGGGCAGTCACTTTAGCAGGATGGGGTTTGTTTCTTACCTGGCATCCCAAGGAACAGCTAAGTCTGTTCATAGCTTTGAAGAAGGTTGATGATGGTGATGAGAAAGACCAATTCTTTTGTATCTTGTGACTTACAAATTAGGCTACATCTCTTTTACAGGTTCCAGTTTTTTTAAGGAAAGAAGGGGGTCCAACACAAGTGTCTAGAAAATGTACTGGTCACCCTAATGGTCATTCTACTGGCAACAGGAGACTTCAAGATTATGTACTGTGGAGAGTAAACCATATGTGGGGCAGATCTTAATATTAGCTCTGCAACTCACAGAGAAGATTTTCCTAACTGGAACATAGAAACATCTTTAGTAACATTGGCATTACACTCTCAAACTTCCATTTAAAACCTTTTAATAAAAAAAAAAAAAAGTCATCTAGATGCTAATTGTGAAGTAGCTTTCATAAAACATTTAAATATGTTTTCTCAACTGTCTGTAAATGATTTACATCAGACTTTTCTGACCCCAGTCCTCTTGCCTCATCTGGAGTTTCTAGACAGAATTTAACTTTCCAGACTGTAAGGTTAAGGTTTCATTTCTTCCAGCTGTTTTTAGGAGTGAAAAGGGATTCAAATCAGGTAAAGCATCACCAACTAGTCGAGAGAGGGGATTGTCCCACTCAGATCTGCACTGGTGCAGCCTCACCTTGAATATTGTGTGCAGTGTTGGTCACCACAGTGTAAGAAAGATGTTAAGCTATTAGAGAGTGTCCAAAGAAGGGCAACAAAGACGGTGAAGGGCCTTAAGAGGAAGCTGTATGAGGAATGGCTGAGGTCGCTTGGTCTGGAGGACACTGAGGGGAGACCTCACTGCAGTTACAACTTCCTCGTGAGGGTAAGAGGAGGGGCAAGCACTGATCTCTTCTCTGTGGTGAGCAGTGACAGAACCCAAGGGAATGGTCTGCAGTTGTGTGAGTGGTGGTTTAGGCTGGATATTAGAAAAAGGTTCTTCATCCAGAGAATGGTTGGGCACTGAACAGGCTGCCCAGGGAAGTGGTCACAGCACCAAGCCTGACAGAGTTCAAGAAGTGTCTGGATGACACTCTCAGGCACATGGTGTGACTCTTGGGGATGGTCCTGTGCAGGGCCATGATCCTTCTGGGATCCTTCTGGGATCCTTCCAACTCAGCATATTCTGTGATTCTGTGATTCAGTTCAGGACCACCTGGAAGTGACTGTCCACTACCCCTTCTCCTTACTGCAGAAAATTTTTGTGGTCATTACATTTCTTCCAAAGTTAATGAAATTTTATAATAGAAATTTTGAATTGTTGGAAATACTTTGTCTGTTCTATAACTAGAGTGACATGTTAAAATTGTTTCAATTCCATTTATGTCCAGAGCCCACTGTTTCTCATTGGTTAAGCCTTTTCTGGAAGCACTTAGATAGAATTTAGGCTGCAAAAATATGAGTCTTCCCGTGAAGTTGATTTGGAGAGAAAGAAATGTCAAGTCTAAATTTGGGGAACCAAAGCAACAGTACACACACAGGTGATGCAATATAGTAACTTAAAGAGTAGTTTTTCAAATATCTTTTTTTATTATATTTCTCCTCTTTCCAAAATCTTACAATTTACCCTCAAGGACTGTGTAAAGGGATAGCATAATCCAAAGATAATGCAGTTTACAAAATTAAATAAATCTTCAATCCCTAGAAAACTTTATGTAGTCCTGCAGTAAATTACATTCCCTTAATTCATCTGTAGTGACTTCAACCATTTGAAGAGATGACTTGCAAAACTATTATAGGAAAGCAATCAGCCCTCCTTCAACTCTCAACAGTTTCTCAAATACTTTTAACTCATCTGCATTCCAGCTCAAACACAGTGGATAAAGATTTAAGAAGCATCAAGATTTTTCCACCTCTTCCTCAACAATTTCTGATGTACTATAGTGACTCCATCAAGCACCAGATGAATTCTGGGTATTTCTTCTGTTTAACAATAGGTGAAGAAAAAGGCTTTAATCTCCAGCATATCTGGATTCACTATTAAAGATATTTTCACATTTTTTAACATTTTCAGTGCTATATATGGGAAGAAAGAAATCTAACATAGTATTTCACATATTAAGCAAAATAAAATATTTTGTAATTAAAAATCACACTGTATGTGATCTAATTCCCCCTGGATTGAAACTCCCATCATCTGTAAATGTGCAGACTTTGTTAGGTGTGGAGCATCTTTGATGCCTACAACCACAAGTAAGGCTCAAAGTCAGAGAGGTCTGCTTCCCAGCAATTTTTCCTCTGTTTTTTAGGAGGGAGCTCCCTGTTTCCTGCTCACTCCTTGGGCTAAGCCTGTTCTCATTTTTGTTACCCACAGTCCTTCTGGGTATTTTCTTGGTAGTTCAGCTTTATCTGCTGTGTACAGAGGTCAGGCAGTGATCCTGCTCCTCTCTCTCAAGTCTGAATTACAACAAAAGGATTTTCATCCAATTCTCACACTGAAACTTTATAAAATATAATTAAGAGGTTTTATTGCACAACTGCTCATAAGTAGATCTTGACAAACATTATTAAACTGACTAATTGGCAACACAGATTTCTTATTCAAGTGCAGAGAAAGATAACTACCAAAGTCATAAAATATTAGTTTGCTGTCCACAGGGAATTTTTAAGGGTACACCTGCGTCATTTCTGTAGTTCAAGCCATTCTGAAATCAGGATGACATTCATAAGACCGTCAGCCAGGACATACATTCCTCAATGAAAACGTGACTAATTAGGATCATTAGTGGTAAAGTTTTATTATAGAATCACAGAACCACAGACTCATCAAGGTTGGAAGAAATCTTCAAGACCACTTTGTCTCACCATCAACCTAGCACCACCATAATCATACCCAAACCAATCCCAAGTGCTGCATCCAGATGCCTATTGAACACTTCCAGAGACATTGACTCCACCACTCTCTAAGAAGTTACAACCATTTACTAAACATCCCATGATGCAGGTCTGGTTCTCAGGAGTTAGTCCCAACTTCATTTAAATCAATAGAAGGTTGTGTTAGTGATGAGAGTAGGGACAGAGCTACATCCTTTTTCAAGTAAAAGAAGTGATTTTAAATCTCCTTGTCCTCTGCATCTCTAAGTTCAGTTACAGACTTGCAGGGAGGAGGAACAGTGCTACTCTCCCTGCATTTCCCACTCCTCTCCTCCCTTTTTCAATCCTCTCCTCCCTTCTACAAGCACAGCCTGAAGGAAACGAGCAGGACTGGACTGTATCAGGGCACAGGAAATGGGACAAATAGCAGATCCCATCTCCTTCAGTTCCTGTGAGTGTGATGCCTCAGCTAGTCCTGCTGTCCCCAAGCCTGTCCTTCTGCAGGACCAGATTTAGCATGATGACCCACAGCCCTGCAGAGTGCAACAGTAATCCCTCACTGGGTGTGTACATGTAGGGCAGGGCATCCTCCAGACTTCTCCCAAGTAACTATGACACGGAAGAGATGGTATGTTCAGGTTGGACTTAGAGCCCAAGCAGCCCATGACTGTCTATTTGTGAGGTGAGAGACATTTCCTATTCAAAAATAACAGAGAAAACTAAGTTTCTTCCATGGGTTTGAAAACTGAACTGGATGGAAATGTTATTTGGATGCAATTTCAAATTGCAGTTGGACAGGGTGCTAGATAATCTCACTGAGGCTCTCTTTCCTGCAAAAGCTTGGACCAGATTACCCTTGAACTTCCCTTCCAACCTGAACTGTTCTATGATTCCATGATGCTTCAACTTACCCTAAGAGTAACACAGAATTTTTGAACACAAGAGATTAATTCAAAATATTTAATTGCAAATATCCTTTTCTCCTCATATAGTATAACTTGTTAGATTAAAAAAATCCCTAAGTTTCATAGCACAGAAAACTTCCAGGGAGGGTCTGGTCATGTCTGAGACAGACTTTCAATTTCTGATCATACAGAAAATTCACAGACAACAGGAGAAACATGTGAAGCTGCAGGACACAAGCAGGATGTCTCTATGCATTGTCCATGGCCTTTTAGAAATATAGCCACTTTCAAGATTGAATTCTGAGAAGCACTTAGCCCAAGTTTGAAGCTTCAAGGACCAACTAGTCCACTGGGAGACAATGTTGTTCCTCTTCCTTCAGCAGTGATGAAGATTAAGGACAAAGTCTCAAGAATTATTTCTCTATTCATGTTGTTTGAGAAGAAAAATTTTTAAGTAGAAATGTAGCATCATTGTATCTATCACGGATATACGGGCATCTGTAATGATTAAATAATAACATAAATGATGTCTTCATATATTATATGTTACTGCTTTGCTAACTTTTCAGGCCATTTGTGATAGTCAACCTAATTGAAACAGAAATGGCAGATCACAAGGGTAAGCCTGCGTCATAAGCAGGTGTTTATTCCAGCAGTACTCTAATCCACGACCATACTCTATATGTTCTGTAAGACCTTCTTAACAAGAATCTTGGTATTGTATTTGACTGGTATTATTTTCTTAAGTAAATTATACAATTAAGTTGGATTTGTAGGAGCTTTCCATTTAGGTAACGCTGCATTCATTGAAAAAAAAAATCAAGCCCAAACACATATTTTGAAATTAAAAATTAACATATGAAACTTTACCACATATTAAAAACACTATTTCTGAGTGTTTATGTTATTTGAATGGTAAATACTGGCTAATGCAATTAAAAGATGCATCACTGTATAATACAGTGTTTGCTTGGCAATGTGTCAATAGCCTTGTTTTTCTGCTCAGGTACAGCTGACAGCTGTTCAGGAGTCCCAGGAGCATTAAAGGGAAAAAATAAATCATCCCTAAAACAGAAGGCCCTTCACATGCAAAACACAAACATTTTTAATTTTCTAATAGTTAATATGGGGATGTAAGCAGTGATAAATTTATTATTATTATACAATACCATAGAATACTGAGTTGGAAGAGATCATCTGGTCCAACCTTTAAACTACTAGCCTGCATCTTCATATCTTTCTAAAGCCGTAGTTACACATTCAGCTTATTCTGGCCACATATAATAGTCCCAACATCAGTTTTTCAGCGGGATCAGCTGACATAATTCCACTGAAATGAGCACTATTCTTCAGCTGGCACCAGGTAAGGACAGACAGTTTCTCCTTAGTGCACAGTTACAGAGGCAATGGTAATTCACACTGAAGTATTCATATCGAAACATTCCACAGTAAGGTAGTCAGTACCTGATAAAGGCCTGTTTGAGGTGATCCCTCCTGGGTGCAAAGTAGTCAGTAGTGTTTGCTCTGCAAGACAGACCCAAGGGAGAGCAGATGCAAAGGTTTATATTAAGATCCTTAAAGGATGGCAAAGAACACCCAACTCCTGCATATGGGAACTCCCTTCTGGAACTGTAGCATATCTGTCTCAGAGTGGTCTGAGCTTGTAATGAGCCAATAACAAACTGGCAACAATCTCTGATTGCTAGGCGACCTTTTCATTCTCCTGAGCTTTAGTTTGCACATCGCTTCAGTAGCTTCACTCAGACACTGGGCAGGTGTTGAATAAAATGTATTTTCCTGAATATGGGAAACCTGCTCATGTTATGATTAGGATACCAATAATCATTCTTTGTCCTGTACCTCAGGAGCATGAGCAGGACATGAGGTTAGGGCCACCCAAAATGGAGCACACAACAGCCTGGTGGTGTCTGTGCAGGCAACGGGGAGCATGGCCAGGTAGAAGGTTTGGAACCCTGTGCAGGGAACATGATGGATGAGGCCGTGGAGCCAAACATGCCAGGTATTAACAAACTGAGGAAGGAGGAGGTGCAGCAGTCAAGTACATGGCTCGGGACTGTTCCAGCAGTAGGAAACAGAGCTTCTGGGGCCCTTTGCAATTACAGATTTGTGCTGGCAGTAGTCCTTTCCTATGCATGTACAAGGATGACCTGGCCCCAGCAAGGGCTCATTCATTGCAACTGTATCTGTGTTCTTGGAAAACGGCTTTGAAAGAGAGTCCTTTACGTTCATGTAAACATATTATTATTAATAACAGAGGGGGGATGTTCTGCCACCCTTTATGGAAGAAAGTTCATTGACTTCAGCAGTTTTCCAGTCTGGCTGAAAATTGCTTTCCAACCAGTGCAAATATTCCTGTAAAAGAGGGGAGAGCATTCAGATCAGTCCCAAAGAGACAGAAGACTTTGTGGATCCTCATATTAATCATTATAAGCCACTAGTCCTTTTTACAGTGGAATGAATGTGCACGTGAACACTCAGTGAACATGAGAGTGGGAATGAGGTGTCTTTGTGAAAGTAAAACCCTCACTTTCAAAATTGGTGAGAACTTTAAATTCAATAATGTTTGTTTGTATTTCAGATTATAGTTGCATATGAAAGGTGCTTCAGTCCAATAGGCAAAACATGTTTCTGATCTTCTTAGCAAATCTAATAGAACAATATATATTTTATCTGTGTATTAGGATCAAACTGATTATTCACATCAATGCAATAGGGCATGTATCTTTAACATCTTTGT
>NW_020957095.1:3199-27413 GCF_003031625.1 Empidonax traillii | reverse complement strand
TCCAATAGGCAAAACATGTTTCTGATCTTCTTAGCAAATCTAATAGAACAATATATATTTTATCTGTGTATTAGGATCAAACTGATTATTCACATCAATGCAATAGGGCATGTATCTTTAACATCTTTGTCATACTCTGAGGGAGTGACACAGGGTCAATCTGATGGATCCAGCCTGTGAGAAATAGCCTTTTCATGTATCTTCCCAAATAAGCTACCTCCGTCCCTCATTAAAACAATAGTTTTAATTCTTGCCTTGCCTATAGATATATTTGGTTTCTGATCATAATAAAAGAGTAAATCTCATCAGGAATATCTTTATCAGTACGCCACTGGCCTTTTATCTGCAGTAGTTATTACTAAAATGGAAACACTCCTTTTTGTCTTTTTAAGTGAAACAGTATTTCTTATTAAAATATTTAGCAACTAAAAGCCTTTAAATATTTTTTTTTCTTATTTGGTCTTTTTTGTGCTGCAGGTTTTTAAATCTTTCCTTAAAGCTAAGCTGGGCCACATTAAAAAAAAAAAAATAAGAAAGAAAGAAAAGTATTCAGGTAAATAAAATAGATTACAATAGTAAAAATGGGATAAAAAAAAAAGAGACATTAAATACATAACAGACTGTGAAAGTGTTTAAGATCAGTACATCCACATGAAATTCTTTCAAGACTATAAACCACACAGAGAGAAACACCATCCTGAAACAGTGATTAGTGCTCAACTTCTGGTTTCAGATGTTCCCCCATAGTCAGTATTTCCAACCAGCTGCTCCCTGCTCAGCACACACACTGCTGTAGGGCTCTTCTGTCCCCAGGCAGTCAGGTCTCCACCAGAGAAGCAAAATGGCCATTTTTCACTCTGCCAGCCCTGGCAGCTGTGCTAACCAAAAGCAGGCAGCAGCAGCAGCATGGAAAAGGGAGGGAGATGTTAAAGGGCTAACAAAAATCTCTTGAAACCCCAGAATATTTTGTGTATGTGTAGCTATACTTTTATAGAGAGATTCATATTTTATAGATAGATAAACTTTAGTTGCCTAATAGGATCTTTACACCATTCTGGCTACATAAAAATGCTGTAAGGCAGGTCCAAATAATTTTCATTATTTTTTTTCCAATATAAGGGCTTTGTTTATGAAAGAACTTTATTCACATGACTTCAATAAAAAGTATGCCAAAGATTACTGAAGAAGGTTTCTCTACAGCTCTCCCTTCCATAGGAATACCTAGAGCTATAAGGCATCTTGAAGCAGCAAGAGAGTTTTGAGTTCACTGGAAGGCAGGGAACAATGAATCAGTAAGAAAAACTAAGCAAAGGGATAGAAAGCACAGTGGGAAATCACAGAATTCTGTCCTTAATAATATACCAAATAATCTGATATACGTAAAGGAGAAATGTGGTGTTTCCGGGCAGACCTTACACTAGAGTTATTAGAAACACTCAAATCAAAAGTAAACCTTAGGGTACCCAACCTGAAGAAGGAACAGTCCCTTGCAGGAGAAGCAAGTGACACACTCAAAATCTACCTGGAGAATCAAGCCACATTTTCTGAGTCATCAGGCATTTTATCTCATACTGCCTGGGTGAATGAGTTGCAGGTTTAAAGCAATAAAGTTTAGATAGAGCTGTATTAATATTTCAGAAGGTCACCTGGCAACATTCACTAGGCTACTCCTTACACCTCATTTTAATTTAATTCTGGACCTTATGGTGAATCAATTTTGTAACATGGTTGAGGAGCTGGAATAGCTGATGTATAATTTCTGCCAACTAAAAGCAATACTAAAGCCTTTCCACTTTTAATAACTCTGATATATTTAATAAATCATCAGCCAGTAAAGGAACAAGGATTATATAAAAAGTAGAGATACATGTGTTGACTATCCATGTAGACGCTGGTTCACTTATTTTATTAGATTTAGGATTTCCTTGTACATTTTAAAAGAACAGAAAGATATTTTTTTATTCAAGTACAAGAATATTTTATTGGAGCTACCAAGCAACCTAGATCTACCCTGTAGTGACATCTGTAAGAAATAAAGAGGAAGCAAAAAAAAGTTCTCATTAAAAATCAATGTAAAAAGGGAAATCTTTTTTCAAGTCCTTGCCCCAGAGATTGCTAATGCAATTGCATGGAACAAACAAGGAACAACAACAACAACAACAAAAACACACCAAAAACCAACCAACCAACCAACCAACTAACCAAAGAAAAGCACACCAGAACAGAAAGTCGAATTCAAGACAGTCACATGCCTATTCCCAAATGGTGACTTTGCTTTCCCTTCCCCCCATCGCTCAGTCTAGAGAGCGGCCTTGAGCCTGAGTTCCTCTATTTTCATCCACAGCAATGAGAACTGCAGAAGATGCCAAGTCCTCTTCATCATAGATTCTGGGAGTTATGCACTTCATTTTAGTTGTCCAATCCTCTTTATTAATTACATGAAAGTGCCTAAACTGGGTTTCTGAATCACTGCTCCTATGGTGGTTTACCAAAGGAGGCAAGCATAGTCTTCCATAGTCTGAGAGAAACCTGAAGTTTGAGGAGTGATTGATTCCTCTAAAGATGGTCAGAAATCTGGTTTTTTGCTTCCTTGAAAATCCTGGAAAAAGCTGTCCTGATTTTAAATGAAAAAACTACCCTGTATTTTATAAGCACTCATGCAGGGAAAACCCCCTTCCAATCAGAATCCAATTTGCATCTCTCATCCAGAGGAGCATGTAAAACAAAATATAGATTCCCCATCCGTTTACTGCAGTTATGCCTTTTTACTTCCTTGTTTGCATTTTTTCGCAAAAATAATGCATCTTGGGACTGGAGATAGATGCAAGACACGGAAGTTTTAACCCAGTAATTTTGACTCTTCATGGTGATAGTAAAACATAAAAGATATGCAAAGATAGAAGGAAAAAGTTGCAGATTTTTTTTCCTCTAGTCTATTTGGCTTCCGTCAATTTTGCTTCTGTCAGTTTTGCTTTTCTGTTCTGTTCTGTTCTGTTCTGTTCTGTTCTGTTCTGTTCTGTTCTGTTCTCTTCTCTTCTCTTCTCTTCTCTTCTCTTCTCTTCTCTTCTCTTCTCTTCTCTTCTCTTCTCTTCTCTTCTCTTCTCTTCTCTTTTTTCTCTTCTCTTCTCTTTTCTCTTCTGCTCTTCTCTTCCCTGCCCTTACCTTACTTTATCTTTGCTTTTACCTTCCCTTGCTTTACCTTACCTTACCTTACCTTTTTGCAGTAGAATTTTAAGAATTGTAAAGATTTTTTTATGTTATTCTGTGCATCCTGTGTCCCATCTGTTGCTTTGCATAACTGCCTTAGAGGAAAACCAGCTGCTCTTTTCCATTAGAGCAGCGTTTTGTGTTCAGAGGACATAATAACGCCCTTATTGTCCCATATTTCATCTCTCGGATGTTAAAAAGTATATTATGTAATAGTGTGCCATATCATATATTATAACTGAAAAGTAATCAAATATTACTAAAAGCAATCATATTCTTTTCAGGGTGTGGTGTGTATGTTATCTCAAATAGCAATGCTCTGAAACCTCCTGCTTCACACCGCTGAAAATGCAAATTGAAGTCAGAAAAGTGCTGATTTATGAGATTGTAGATTAGACTCCAAAAGGAGAGTGTTGGGAGGGCATTTCAGGACTTCACAGGCTCATGCCATAGCAATTTTATTATTAACGCATCCTTTTTTTAAAAATGCTTTCTATTTTGTGTTGCTTTAGACCTTTGGTGTTTTGCTAAAAGAATAACAAAAATGGTAACAGCCGACAAATTTTCTGCAACATGGCCAGATTCTTCATATCACAGAGGGGTTTGGAATTCTGACTAAAGGATTCTTTAGCTGATGACAGCTCTGAAGGGTTTTGCTCATAAAGTTCTATACCAGATATAGACATAAGGCAATGGAGGTCCCTAAATTATATTTGAATGATAAAAAGTATTGGTAAAAACAAAAATAAGGAGAAAACATCTTTTCTGTTTCCTATTACTTTAGAGGCAAGGGAAAGAACTTGTCTGCAATAACATTTAATTTGCTGTTAAGGAGCCAGGCCTAATTTTGTGATTGATGCACACTGAAATCATATAGGAATAGTCCTGTAATAGGACTATATACAGCTATTTATTTGCATGACAGCAAGGGGAGAATCAATTTTTAAATCACCAGATTTGATTGGTGCGTGGTGAAAGTCTCTAAAACTTATACTGGAGTTTACAAGTTGCAATGAAGACTAAGGACACTGTAACTCTAGGTGCTTCATCACAGACAGACTTTTTCTCATCTTCAAGTCTTTGCACAAGGGAAGTTCATGTTCCCAAACTTTTTAAATAACTGAGTTGTAATCTAACTGAGCTGGAGCCATGCTTTCACAGAGACAGAATACCAGTGGACTCTCTAAATACGGTAAGACAATGAATAAACTGTTGATCAATGATGGGAATTCAGGTGAAGCATGAATGTGTGGGTGACCACTGGAATGCACTAGCAGGGAAAACAGCAAGACTGAGCTCATTCCAGAAGCCCTCCTGGAGGTTACACTTAAGGAAAAGGCAATGTTTGGGTGATTGCCCTGACCACCTGCAGTTCTGTATCCTGTGATATGCAGCAGTCAGGCTCTGCCATCTGAGTATTTTTTTTATAAGAAGCTGCTAGTCCCACCCCACAATAGCCTCTAGAAGGAAGCAGCACCAGTAAAAGGGTGCATGCTGAAGGAATTGACGTGCTAAGATTGTCCCTGGACACCTGCTTTGGGCAGCATACCAGTGCCCTTCATGCCATTTCCTGGGGTTTCATTCTTTGCTAAAACAGATTAAATAGCCTGTCATCTCTAGGCCATGCCATTTTGCAGCTGAGTTGAGTCATTGACAAGGAATCAAGTAACCTCAAAATTTCATCTCTCTCATGTCTCTTTCAATGTGAATCAAAACTACGTATTATTTTGTCAGCATGAAAATTCAAGTGCAATTCAAATGTGCACATTTCACTGACTTCCACATCTTTACCTTGTAATCCTTGGTCCTATAATAGGCTTAAAGTTAACTCCAACCATAAGTGTAAGTCCTTCCACAATTACAGCTGTTTGAATTACTTGTTGCAATAGTATTTCATAGCTGGTATGTACTCCTTTGAATAGTAATTGGTTGCTTCATTTAGCAAATTTATTTTAAAAATCATACTTTCAAACCTTATTCAGAAGGAACAAAAATATTTCTGTCTTCAAAATGTAAATCAGTGCATTTTAGTTGCCCGATCAATTATGAGAATTATTAGCTATTACAACAAAATTAGCTTTCAATAACTCGCACATCAAGTTAGTTTCTGAAGAAGGTCATCTTTAAACGAATGTATATGATCTGCTGCTGAGAATTTGTTTATCAAGCATTTATTAATATATGATTCATAGAATCATAGAAACACAGAACCATAAAATGGCTTGGTTTGGATGGAACCTTAAAGATCATCAAATTCCAACCTTCCTGCCATGGACAGGAACACTTTCCACTAGGCCAGGTTGCTCAAAGACTCATCTGGTCTGGTCTTGAACAGTTCCAGGGACAGGGTATCTACAACCTCTCTGGTCAAGGAATTCTCTGTCAAACGATTTCTGGTTAAAAACATGAACCATCTGAAAAAAAATCTAATCTGAAATTTCTTCTTGTATTCATGCATATTATCTATTGTGTTATATGTATACATACATGTGTGTGTTTGTATACTTACTTTTGTATACTAAATTCTCTATCAATGACAATAAAATTTCACCATTTCTGTTATGCATAACTATATGAAGGACACAAAGACTTCATATCCATCTGTCTTGCTAATCAAACAGAGCACAAAAAATCCCTGATTTATACCCACAGAGTGATTACAAATGAAGTAGAAACTGCCTTATTGGATTCAACTCTTTATCCATAACTGTCTGGTTATTTTTCCAAATACCTAAGAGTGAAACTGTGACTTTTCAAAAATATTTCCCTCAATTTCTTTATAACCCCTGAAAAGGTTTAAGATAACCTCATGAACTTTATTACAGTAACTGTCCCAGCTTCCTTCTCGGTTAAGTGAATGAGGATATTTAACATAGGGACTAGTTTTGGGTACTCGTATGGCCCACGTGCCAGGTCTTGAATGATGCACTCCTGGACTCAAGCAGACCTGCTTTCATGTGTGGTGTGAGGTTCTGGTCCCAAACCAGCTAGATGGGGTTTTAAGTGGAGGCACGAGCACTTTGCAAGAGGTGTGATGTCAGATATGCTGAGGACCTGTCACTCTGTGTCATGGGCCTGTCTTTGAAACCAGAACTCTTATCATTCAATTATTGCCCAGTATAGTTTTAGGTTGCAAACTTTCAGACCCAAATCCTCTCTTTAAAAACCTTGTGTCAATTGCCTGGGCAATTGGCAGGAAAGATAAGATTAGAATGCCCCTTGTATGTGGCTGCTTGCAAAGGCTGCAGCTTTCACTGGATCCAAAGCAGAGAGGCCTCAAGGGTCTGGGCACTGGCACTGGGATTACAGGGGAAGAGTTGTTCTCACATATATGTATGAAAGTATCTACAAAAAGCACGAAGGATTTAACAGAATGCATTTTGATTTGGATATCATCTATAAAGAAGTATAACATTTCTAGAATTTGACGTCAGCTCAGCATAAAAATCATTCTGCTGTGTACAGAGAGACACCAACCTATCACCCTCGTGCCATGTTTAAGGGCTTGACTGGAACACATGAAATGCATCAATTTTGCAGTGATCCTCTATTAACCAGTAAAAGTTCGGTTTTCAGTTTTGTGAATGCTTTCTAGTACATCCCTGGACAGACTGCAGGCAGTGGCTTCTTCGCTTCATGATAGGACACTCATCATAGAAGAGTCTAATCTATAGAACTGATCTATTAACAAAAAAAATAACTAAATCAATGAAAAGAAATGGATTATTCTGCCAATAGCAGGACATATCCCTCTAGTTTTCAGTGTCTCCAGTAGGGGGAAAAGGAAACAAATTGAAAAGCTGCAAACGGGGAATGTGCACATTTGCACTGAGCTGCTCATGCCTCTAGCATTTATCAAGCCATTTTTACTTTTTTTTATTCTTTCTTTACATGTTCACATCTGTATTAACCTCTTTGTTTTTTTCTTATTTCATGATGAATGATGACCTTTGCAAGCACTTCACATTTTATACTCCAACTAGTTTTCCATGACCTACTTGTAGTTTTCCTATAAGCAGATGTCAGCAGTTCAGTTGATTAACCTTACTGGCATCCAGTCACAGGCACATCTGCAGCCACTTTTCTGAAGATGGACAGATTGAACATCCTTTGCACTATTCTAAAATTATGTCTACACAGTCCATCATTTAGCCAGAAAGATTGAATTTTATGTCCTGTGCTGAGCCACTAATGCTCATTTGGGAATAGTCATGCATTTGATTTTTTTTCTGAAGACTTGAGCAGACAAAACTCTACAATACCATTACCTGGATGAAGATCTCAAACATAAGCTAGAGATACCATCCTGTGTTTTTTCCAGGTAACAGCTGCCATTTCAAAAAAGTCTGTCTGGATATTTTACAATGGAAATGTTCTCTGATAGGCAATTTTTTATTTGTATAAAGCATAATGTACTGTGGAAATATGTTTATTTCAAAGTATATATATATATATATGTATATGTATATATATATATATATATGTTGGAAACCTTCCTTCCTCCCCTGTCACTGGATATTCAGATAGCTTGAGTAGCCAGCTGGCTTAGAAACAGGACAACTCCAGCTCAGCCAGGGATGAACAACTTCCAGGTCCACAGACCCAGGTGGGAGACCTTTCAAAAGTGATTTTACTTGTTTCTTGTTTTAGCAGGTTGCTTATAATTTGGGGTTTTTGAAATGTAAGGGCTTTACCACAAATTGAAACAAATAACATCTTAAAATCTCTGGTCTTTGAAGTTGAGTTACTAAAAAGTGAGCTCTGCAGCCATTCTACTCTAGTGGCTAAAAGGTCCTGAGCCTTCATTCTACTGCATGAGGGGAACCAGCAATTGAGATAAATTGACCTCAGGCACATAAACGGTTAATTGAGCGGAGGGTTCTTAGAAGACCTGAGAGAAAATAGGAGCTGAGGACTGAGAGAATCAAAGTGTCAACCAGAAAACTCAAGAGAAATAAAAAAGTTGAAGAAAAAAGGTAAGAATTCTGGTTTGGTCACACAGAGGTGAATGACAAGAGTGTTATAAGTTAGTACAAGAATTTAGACAACTCAATTCCAATTAAACATTGATAAATTTATTAAGCAAGCGATAATAAAGCAAAGCAGCGCTGGGTGGCCTGGAGGCAAGTCCCTCGCCAAGGCACACACCGAAATGAAGTCAGTGGCTCTTTTTATACATGTTCGTGGCTGTTAAGTACATGTTAAGTGGTGTCTGGCACTGGCTTTTCGGATGCAAATCTACTTGTGGTTTGAGTTCGGTGGCTGTCTGGCATTGGTCAGAAATGAAAGGTGCAGTTCTTATCAGTTGTTTATTGACACTTGCTTGATTAGCAAGCTGTCTGTGAAACTCCTCTTGTTTAATTACAACAAAAAGTTTCTGACTCCCTCATACACATAAGATTTTATGAACAAAGTTAACTCTTGTATTACAAGAGTGTCAGTGTCCCAGGCTGGGGCAGATGTTTGGTGTTTAGGTTGTGCTCCACACAGCATGTGTGTGACTGTGGGAAGAAGTGTCATCAAACTCTGCTGTATTTTCATATGAGTCTTTTAAGAACTATTCAAACTCAGTCACATCTACATACAGTTGGATTTCATTTTCATTTTAAAATTAATGCAATTCATTTAACTAATCATGCCCATTATGCCTTCTTAGTCAAACTGCACAAAATGCAGGATGTGAACCACAGGCTGCTCATGCCTACAGCCTGTACAACAGGATGACTAAGGAGTTTTTGACAGACAAGGAATGTCTCTCTAATTCCCTGGTCCTGGAGTTTTATTCTCAAAAAATAAATTCATTTTCCTGATAGTTCAGGTATTGAAATACATAAGTGAATTTCAGTTGAATAATACTGATTGCTTGTTTCTATTATTAGTTAGTCCCTGAGGTGACTTTATAGCAAACTAAAAAGCATTAGGATATACACTTCTCCTAGTTGTGTTTCAGAATCATGTATGGCCCTTCAAGGCAGGAGAAACAGTTGTCTCCTTAATTGTTTCTGTATGGTCTCACTTTGGACTACTGTTTATAGGGTTGTTAGAGAGCGGGCTCTAGTCATAGTAATTTTCCGTCCTGGCTGCAATTCAAGTTGGAAACTTTCTTTGAAGTTTCAACAACAAAAATATCGTTTCACTTGTTTTTTTATTTAGGCAAGAAAAATAAGTTTCCAAGGCTTAAAAAAAAAAGGTGCTCATTAAACACCTGTTAGTTCCTTGGAAAAAAATAGTGCTTCTAAAAAGCTCAAGAGGGGCTTAGTTCAAATGCTGTTCATCAAGGCCAAGGCCTAATGAGCATTTCTCAAATCATTGCAGCTACACAAGTATTTGTGTTTAGATGTGTTATCAACAATCCCCGCCTCAGTCTTATGTGAGAAATGCCCACAAAGAATTACTAATTTGTTGGGATTTTTCATTGAAAATGGTCAGTGAAAAGCAATTCTCACTGTTTTTCAGTCCCAAGTTGAAATGTGTATTTCTTATTACAGCAACAGCACCTGCAGTGGAACTTTTTACTTTGAAATCCATTTCTGGACATTGCTTAGTTTCCTGGAAGCAGAATTGTCTGATTCCTTTTTTGCAAGAGCATCCTAGCTTCGTGAAACATGATTCATTTTGATACACTGACATTTTTGATATACTGACATTTTTCCATTTTGAACGCAGTCCTTGGGAGTTTGCATAGCCGTGCACTATTACCGTGGTGAAATACCACATGCTTGATGTACACAAGAGCTCAAGTTTACAGCATGTGGTGAAACACCTTCAAGCGACAAGTTGCAAGTGCAGAGACAGATGCAAAAGCTCTGAGAGGTATATGATGGCTCCCACACAGCTGCACTGCGCCTCCAGAGCAGGGAGCATGGTGGAATACACTGCAGAGGCACCTGCAAGAGCTTGGCCAGTCCTTTCAGCCCCAGACCAGAGCCATGGCTGGGGGGGACCGTGGGAAGGAGAAGGGTCCAGGACAACATGCAGCTTCGCCAGCTTCTGCAGGCAAGGTGGTCTGTGCTCAGGGAACCACTGCTGAACCGTGGCAGGGTCAAATGCCAGCCAGTACTATGGCAAGGGAAGTGGGCAGGATGAAGTGAGTCACTTTGCTGCTCTGCACTGTAGAGAGGTTAAAACGTAGAGCTCTTTCTATGTTTTTGTTTTCAAAGTTACAGTCAAAGGTAGGGATGATGCCACTGCCCTAACAATATGAACCTCTTCAACTTACAGCTTTTTTAACTCTCAGAACTTTTTAGTGAGACTCCCCCATAAATATTCTACTACAGAATTAAGAGAGGAGCTTTTTGTTTTCCAAGGAAAAATGAAGATGTTCCTATCTCTATACTCTGTCTCTATACAGTGTTTCAGGTTATCAGAGCAAGATTACATTTTCATTTAAGTCATAAAAAGCAAGTGCTGATTTCTCATGGCAAAACTGTCGTTTAATGCAACCATGGTTGGCAAAATGAGTAATATTTTATCTCTGAAGCAGTAGGAAGAGCAGGTGCATGTGTCTCTCTTTTCTTGCTTCCATCAGCAGTGTTGCTTGTTATTTTGTTGCCATCTGGCTAGGACAGCAGGATCTACTAAAAAAATATTACTGTTAGTTTTTCTTTAATAAAACATGGTTACCCAGTTACCATTGGCCCACAACTGAACAAGAAATGCATGAAACGTGAGTTTTCGATAGAATTTTCTGAGTTAATAATTTTTAATAATTTTACATTCTGTCAGTTTTCTCCTCTGATAAATCTTTTCTCCAAGGAATGTTGTTGATCAATTACAAAAAAAAAAGAAAAAAAAAAAGGAGTGAACAGAGAATACTCCTATGACTGCCATTACCTTAGTCTTGAAGAATCAACCCTCGGTATTTCATCTTACAAAGCATACTCAGCTCAGCTAAGGAAATACTATATCTCCTTTGTGCACCTTAGTTTTTTAAATGTATCAAAAGACTTGGTCAAGACAACAATTATAATGCTGGTGACAGCACTAGACAAAGCCAACACAGCAGGCTAATGACAACAGGCAGACTGGCTTGCTTTAGTGTTACATGAGTGCTGCTCCATTGTCTTAAATAGCAAAGATTAATACTGCTGGCTGTGTCAGCCACTGGCCTAAGGTCTGAACTGGTCCTGCTTATAATATTTAACACAGTAACTAGAAAAACAGAGAATTCTTGTACGTCCCATGAATGTGCACATATTCCAGTAGCAAAGCTACTCCCACAGACTTCTTATAGAGGTGGGAGGGAATGAAATTTCACTTGGTGTGCCAATCCAAATCATGCCTTATTTTAAGACCATGCAGCACCAGCCTTGTGGAATTTCATGTTATCAGTCAAGAAAAACATGCATGTTCTTGTGTAGAAAAAAAGCATCTTAGTATGAAAGGACAGTGGACAGTGTTTGATGTTGCTCCACATGAATGCTCCTTTGTTTTCCTGTCCTTGGCCAAGGTGACCACAGGTATCCCTATATCCCATCAGTTATCCAGTGAATGTTGTCACCTCTCTCCTCCCACCATAATATTTTAGCTCCTGGTTTCAGTGTCTTCTGGTGTGCTTGCCTTGCCCAGAAAGTCCCTTTTCCTCTCCCAGGAGCCAAATGTCCCCCATTTTTCAGGGCCACTGGAACAGAAATTTCCTTAAAGGCTTATCCTGGAAATCCAGCCTTATTGTTCCTTTTGGTCCACTTGATCTCTGTTACTGCCATTTGTGGCTTGTGAAATAAAAACAGGCATCAAAAGGTGAGGAAACAGAGTGCCCATCAGCTGGGCGGAAGTCCACTCCTGAGCATGCAAAGACCTCCTCTATGGCAATGTCCTTTCTCATTTAGGCATCTGGACTAGATAGGTGTCCAGAGAGAATGTAAAGCCCAGCAAAAAGGACAGAAACCTCAGGGATGTATTCAGGAGGATGTATGCCACCATTTTAAAAAGATAGATAAACAGCACAGGTTACATTCATGCCATCGAGAGGTTTGATGGTGCTGTTATATTGCAAAATATATGTTTGCCTGAGAAGTGAAATTAAACTATCTCATAAAACAGGAAAGAGCCATTTATAGTTTCTCAAAATACACAAAGTATTATGAGCTTTAAAAGTTCTTTTTGAGAGTAACACTTAATGCTATTTTTAAAAAAGCACTCAAATCAGAATGTCATTTCTTTGATATACGTAGATTGATTGTCCTAAAACCAGTGAACACAGGGAACACTAAATAATGTATTGTGGTTTAAATAATTTAAATAGGGCAGATTCATAGGGCTTTCTAAAATACATTTGATTCAACTGACTCAATAAAATACGCTTGTATAAAGACTGTCTTGAAAGTTACTCTAGGAAGAAAAAAGAAAGTGAGTTTGAGCAGCAGAGCACAACAGACTTGCATGTAGGAGTACAATAGATGGTGTCCTTGGCACCAGCATTCGTTCTACTCTAACTTTGCCTCCCATTCTCATTTCTGCTGCTCTTATTTCTAGTTTACCCATTCTTACCCTTTTTATTTGCTACTTACCTGTTACATGATGGTTTTCATATCACCAGTAGACCTCTTGCCTTCCTAAGTTTATTAAATAATTCTTTTACAGAGGGAAATCTATAATTTAATTTTCTCCAGGAGTCAGATTTATGTTTTCTTTCCAGACACACATCTTTCACAGATGGCAAAAGCCGTATAAACTGAGCTTATCACTGGAAGTGTTTCTGGATAAGGAGTTTCTACCACACAGTAATTCAGTTGAGATATACAGGCAAAAATTGCGTAATGAGTGATAAATTAAAATATTTAAGCAAGATAATTATTTTATCTTGAAGTGACTGGGAGTGTAACTAATGTTTAGAAAAACATTAGAAGCTAAGAAATGAACTTTATGGTTGTTATTTTATCCTGACTGTCTTGATTTACAGAGTCTGGATATGACTTTCCTAGAAATATGCTACTTCAGTTTTCCTAAGAGTTTTCTGATAAAATATCATGGTTTTGAGTAGTATATCAGCACTTTAGTGCCTGCAGCAACCAAATCTAGTAAAAAATCATCTATGTACACTGCATGAAAGTTTTTCCCAGTGAAAGTGTTTTTATTTTGGAAAGCACACTCTGTGGCATAATTTCCTTTTGAAGAATCTTCTTCCACCCTACAAAAATTTGGATTTAAATAGGACATGACCACAGAGGTCACTGGATCCAGTCCCCATAGTTACCAGTTGCCATACCACCACATCAATTTCCTCTCACCTCCCTTATAATTCCAGCCGTCCTCTTTGGTCCAACATTATATTTCAGTACTATCTTGTCACTGGTTGTTTCTGAACTGCTACTGCTTTAATTAGTGCTAGAAGCACTTCTAGGTGCTCAAAGTCAATCCTCTGCATTGATAAACTGGTAAAAAGATCCTTGGCACCCATTTAGTGTAGACCAACTAGCATTCTTCATAACGTTCTTTCACCTATCTGGGAATTAATAATTTTTTAATCTTTTGCAGCATTTTATAGTGGAAATATATTGAATAGTAAAATTATCAGCCACATTATACCAGCTGAATTCAGTGCCAGAGAGCATCCCTGGTACTTTTAGCGTACCAATTCTAAGAAATCCTTCTGCTAGACTTAAACTTGAGTTGGTGCCAGTACCTAACTAGCATAGAATTACTTAGGGTCCCACTGTAGCCAAAGAACAGAAATGGGCATCTGTAAAGGCTAACTCACCCCATCTTTCCTACACACTCACCTTAGGAAATGATGAATTTAACTTTAGAAATGCTTGACCTCTTTTCACTGATGACTGTGTAGATGACTAATTGTATATATCTAATGAACAAATCCTGCCTTCAGTGGTACACAGAACAGCTACTCTGTATGCCTTGGAAAATTGACTCACAAACTTCATTTTCAAATCCCAGATTTCCAGAAACTTTTAGTTTACTTTTTCATTGGTACTTGAATTCATGCCTAATGTGTATATTAATGAAAGCAAATGCTTAGTTACAAAACTGAATCACCTAGCTACTTTGGTGCATATATATCTTTGGACACAGAAATACTACCTTAGATTTCATCATGAAGGTTAAATCATCAAAATGCATATGGAAATTACTAAGCTTAAACCCAGAGAAGTTTAAAATAGCCAAAGGAGTTATTCATATATTCAAAGTGAAATGCCATAAGACCTACAGACTTCTGATTTAATTCCTGCTTAGGTACCGAACTCCGAACATGTATGAAAATATTCTGACAGATAAAGGGTGTGCAGGAAAGAGCAGTCAGGTTTGGGTGCCTGGGTAGAAGAACTATTGTGGGATCCAGTGAATGGTCACGTGCAAAGCAATCATTGGATAACACAGAAATATGATGGGTTTAAAACTGTAAATTTAGTCATTCTGATAGCCCAATAAGATCTTTAGAATTTATCCATTCATATTTTTAGACTTTTTTTCGTGGAATAGAAACAACTATATTTAATTAGAGTTTTTCAGGTATTCACATCTCTTCCAAAACAGGTGTGCAAAAGGGGAATACACACACACACACACATACTGTGAATTTATGATCAAGTAATTTGAAATGCCAATACTGATCTCTATAAAAGGCATAATACAGCTAGAGAAATGTAATGGTAAAATGTATACCTTTTGCATTGTTCCAAATGTTGCTATTGTAGTACCCTAGATACATAAAACCAGGCTTAGATAGAATAATGGATCCATCAAGTGAAGCTCATACACATTCCATGTGTCACATCTGCTGTTTTGCTACTCTGCTTTATTTAACCAGGCAATAAATCTTTGCGTCCCATATGGCTAGAATAATCTGAAGTTTTACATATTAATATTGTCTGTTCACCTGCAATTATTGGTGTACAAATTGGTGTACTACAAATTTGACACAATTTTAATTGCTAAGAACAAGTCATCAACCACTTTTTATTTCTAGACATTACATCTTGTCTTACATGTTTCCCAGGAACACAATGAATTGATTTAAATCAATAAAACAAGTAGAACGCACACTGAGAACCTAAAATCCTTTACTCTGTATTTTGAAAACATATTGGACTGAAAGTAAGGAACAAGATATTCTGGTTTTTGATAAGCAAGTGTTGCATTTTATTTGGCATTTTTAGAAAGATGGAAAAAAAGTGAAAAATATTCAGGATGTATTTCTGATTTTCAAATCAAGTTTGATAAAGCTTAGTTTATGTAGCTAAAAAAATTTTTAAAACTCAAACTTCTTACAGGCTCCTATCAATTTTATTTTCAGAACATGAAAATTGTTATAGCAAAGTACTATATCAAAGAGAACATTTGGTGGCATGAATGTTTGATTAAAAGCCTGGATGTTACCCTTGGAGATGCAAACTTTCAACAGTGGTCATAAAATATACATCTAGATGTAAAAGGCCTGAAACATATAAAATGTGCATTTAGTACTTGGGAACAAATGAAAAAATCACATCTTTACATTCTATCCTGTCACCAGTAAGAGGCACAGGGCACCCATGTATGAGTCAAGACAAAGCGAATGGGGAAAGGATGAGGAAAAGTATAAGGAGAGGAAGAGCAGAGAGGGGGATATGGTGGAGAAATGGTAGAATCTTCCTTAGGGAAAGTTTTCCTAAATCCTAATTTCTTTTTTCTCTCCATCCTTATAGAAAAAAAAAGAAATCGAACCCACTACTTCCAGCGAACCTACATTTCTGCCCTTTTTGTAAACTTCATTGTAGTCAGGTACTATTTATCTATACTAATTTTTGCTGATCAAGGGCAATTGCTTTATGCTGCCCTAAGAAAACATATTGGCATTGCACATTTCCACTGTGCTCAAATTGCAGTGCTCCCATGAGCAGAATTCTTTTTAGCTGGGAAATTCGGTTGTGTAAATGGATACTGCTTTACCTATGCCAAAAGTAAATGGAAAGAGATTTAAATTTTCAGAGACTCCATTCTGTATTGCTCATAAATCATCATACCTATTACAGCGAATCGAAATGAACTCCTCAGGAATGCTAACAATAAAGTTTTTAAATGGTACAGCCAGCAGCCCAGCCTCCTTGCATGTGGACTTAAAAACTAAGTCCCTGCAAGAAGAATACAGAAAAATTATCAAATCCAGTTAACCAAGTATTCAAAGTTGTCACTGTAACATTTGTTGCTTGTCAGTAAATGCACACCTACCAGTCCTATAAATGTTAAGGATCATACCTGATTCAAACCCAAAGTGTGTGCATGAGCTCTGAGAATCTTCAGAGGCAATGGATGGAATTCATCTTTTTTCAGCTGTCTGGGGGTTAAAAATAGTCTGAGTTAATTGCTTACATTCTTGCAATAACCAAAGAAAAAAGAGAAAATCTTAGGTCAGGATAAACAGGCCTATGTACTCTGAGAAATACCTCTCAAGGTACCAAGGTGAAGAAAATGGATAGCTAGCTCTATTAACTCCAGTAGGCATTTTTAAAATATCCACTTGTTAAAAATTAGTCTGGCACAGCCCTTGTCATAGTTTAAATTCCTGAGTCAGAATAAATACCTAAAACCTCTAAACTTAACTGCAATTGTCATTAGATAGAAGAACTATAAACAAATGGATTTAATATTTTCTGTACAAGTGTGTGTTTGCTCTTAACACCGGATTACAAGATAAAGACTGAAGTAATAAACTCTGAAATAAACAACAGTTTTGCTACGGATTGGAAGCCTCAGACTCATGGTGTGTATCTGCATACTTGAGAAGAGTTGAAATGCTAAATAACATTTTATATTGTTAACTTGTCTTGATTTAAAAAAAAAAAAAAAGCATCAATATACTACCTGAAGATGCCTAAGTAAGGTAATTTTGTTTCACAAAACAGGGCTACTTACTAAAACATTTTAACAACAGCAAAAAGCAATTTAAAACTTTTTGTGACTGTGCTTTCACATGAACTTTTCATTTTTAATTGAGTGCTAGGAAACCTGTAGATGAGTTTTCTGTATCATCAAATTTCAGTTTTGGGGAGCAATTTAAGTAAAGTTACTCTCTTTCCTTGATCCCAAGTACTTTTAGCAACTAGAAAGTAAAAAATACGAAAAGAAAATCAGATAGGACAGTTCCTATCTATCTCCCACCTTAAAACCATTTTCTTTAAAGGAATTAGCTCAATACTTTTAAGAGAGCAAATCAAGATGAACATCAGATATTTCTAGTCACCTAGAGTCTGTAGTTTAATTATGTGACCTCCAAACTTATCAAGAAATTAACTTTGCAGTCTTCCAGTAAGTACTTGGGTATTTGATCTCATTCATGAAAACATAACTTCATTCATTTTCTATTACTAAGCTGCAGGGGATAAAAAAAAAAGAAAAAAGGAAAATCTCAGTCTTGCCATGAAATGTTGAATGACTGCATAATCACAAAGCACTGTCAGTATACCTTCATAGTGGAGTTAGCTGAAAAAATTTTCATTGATTTATGAACTAGGTCATTGGAAAAAAATGAAAGTAATTTCTACATTATATATGCTTTGAAAGCAAGAAGGAACCTTCTGTTTTTCACACCTATGCTGAACCTTGACATTGTCTATACAGACACTAGTGTTCTACAGACAGATTTATCAGACGTTGTGTTTGCAGTCAAGACCAGTTCAGCATTTGCTGAGCTCAGTGGCCCTGGTTATCTACTGTGGTTTGCAGCCCTGCAGAGCAGTTACTGACTAGAAAGTGGGCTTGGTCATAAGAGACACAGATAATAAAATGCATCCCATTAGCAGTGTCTGTGTAACAGGGGCATCTCACAGAGCAAAACATAACATAACGTAACACTTCATGCGTTCATCACCTGGCTGGATGTTACTTCGCAAATCTTACTAACTCAAAGAAGATAGCTGACTGTAACAGGAGTGGGAATGCCATCCTCTGTAATGTGATGAAAGAGAGGAGGTTCAGATTAGATATCAGGAAGAAATTATTTACTGTGATGGTGGTAGGGTACTGGAACAAGTTGACCAGAGAAGTTGTGGTTGCTCCATCCCTGGAAGCATTCAAGGCCAGGTTGGATGGGGCTCTGAGACACCAGGGCTAGTGAAAGGTACCCTGCCCATGGCAGGGGGCTTGTAAATAGATTTTCAAGGTCCCTTCCAACCCAAACCATTCCATGATTCTACAAACGTCTTCTTCCTCAGACTCCTTGCCATCTTCATGTTGACTATGCACAATGCCAAATTAGCGGGGAGTTCAGATGTCTACCAATAACCATTACCTTCTTCCCAGCCTGAATGTCCCTTCCCATCAGGCACCCCAATCCCAAATTGCTGATATAATCAGCAGTTTCCTCATGAACCCAAATACCTGAAGCAGGTAACTGTTCACTGGAGGCCACACAGGATTTCCTTGCAATGTGGACAGCTCAGACTGTGCTAAGTTCACCTGCACCTCTGCCATCTGCCATGGTATGTGGTCCAGGAGGAGCAACAGAGTGAACTGTGCCATGAGTCTGGGTGCAGCTGTGCCATAACAGCTGACACAAGAGACAATAATAAAATTAAGCAGATGTGTATCCAGGCCACTGACGCTTTACTTGCTCAGACAGGAGATGGAAAGGACACATCACTCCCTCTGTGTTGAAACGCAGAAGGGAGCCTGCCTTTGTCTGATGACAAATATTTAATGTGTCTAGTTTTTATGTGGTGGATAGTTTGGGAAACAGATTGTTTGAGCCTACATATGACTTCTGCCTTGAGAGTGCTGCCCAAAACAAAGGGGAAAAAACAGCTGGTGTTCCACAGCCCAGAAAAGGACTAGTAGACATGCACAGCCTGCTATGCGTGGCAGTGCGACTGAGGCCTTACAGCAGCATCTTGCTAGTCCTGTAGTGCACACTGAGCCTGGGACTGCATAACCATGCATAGATTGGCTCATACTTGCCCTGTCAAATGATTTGGCAGCGCACAGATCTGGGGCTGACGGTAGTCAAATGACGTCACACTAGAAGACCTCTAATAAAGTATCACGAAAGAGAACAATATGTATTCCTAGCTGATCATCAGATGAACTTTTCTTTTGCTATTTTTTCCCTTGGTTCTGTCACAGCAATCACTTGGCAAAAATATAGCCAGGGAAAAAAAAATAAAACAAGAAACAGTCTTGCAGTCAATACCAGAGAATACAAACTTCGAAAATAATAATGTATCACTCTGAATACATGCAAAGTTGAATAAAAAAGTCTAAAAAAGCTAGTCTTTTTTTAATGGTGGATGAAAAAAAATAATTCAGCTTGCAGTTGGTATTTTTCACTTTCAGAGGTTTTTATGCATAATTTTGAGTGACTACAATAACTCATTCATCTCTATAAATCACATTATGTGTTCTGTTCTATAATTGTAATAGACAACAGTCTGCTATTTTTCATGTTAATCTCAGAGGGAGATAACTTACTATGTGGGCTAGTTGGTTAATTAAGTTGAAAACATTACTCATCTAACCTTAGCAAATGTAAAGTAGATTTTTATGTGTGAAAAGTAGAGCAATATTTTGCAGTTGTATAGTTCTGGGCACCTGTAGTTCTCAAAAAAAAAAATGTCCATTTAATAATTTTTCATTTTCTTTACAGCGTGCCTTGGAGCTCACACTTTCTGTGACAGTTAAATCCCTGGAACTAGAGAAACCAGGATGGTATCCAAGCTGGAAATTTGGATGCACTTTACACTTAAAATACATACTCACATACTGGGGTTTTCTTTATTTTTTTGTGTCACTGTTTTTTATTTGAATTATTTTTTTTGATAAACTATTTGATGCTCTTACCCTAATTTCCTCTATAGCTCAGGTCTTTTTTTCAGATATGTACAGAAGAAGTCCTCCACAATTGCTGTTGTTGGATCATAGCTCTGCCTGCTTGCTTGGTTGTCTGGGCTTTTCTCAGAAGTTATCTCCTTTCTTTGCATAAGGTATGCATGGATATTTGGACTTTCTGGACATTAAATATATATATTTTTACTGTTCTACCAAAAGAACCCAGGCCCAAGTTCTCACATAAACACAGAGCTCATCCACACTAACAGCACCATCCCTGCCATGTTTTTGGTCTGTCCTCTTAGCACTCTCACAGGCATCACCTGGGGTAGCTTAGGAGTTAAACTCCTCTTAGGAGTTTATAAGTCAGAAAAAATCCACAGGAGGCACCAAGGACCAACCATCCTATTCCGGGGAAAGAATTTGTCTCTATAGATATAAACTCTGTGGTCCTAATTGTCATGAGAAGCAGAGAATGAGACTGTCCCCTCTGGTTTCATTAGTATACACACTGCCTAAGTGTCAGTGTCCTTCCTCATTGCCTGACTGGATTTGAGCCTGTACCAGTTCCTCTACACTTGATTTTTATCTCTGAAGCCTGTTAGTAACTCTTGGTTATTATTTAATGAGTGCTTCTTTTCCATTTTGCTACTGTCTCTTGTGTCAGAAGAAATTTTGTTAAAATCTCCAATTAGATGTATACACATAAACGAGACACATAAACAGGCCCTGAAGTACACTAAACAGTATAAACACTGTCATCCAAGTCATTTATTATTGAATAAACAAATGAAGTTCTGTAAGAAAAGGTGCATGGTATTGGTTGCTATAACAAAGTCAATTTATCTTCACTCAACGCGTACAGATGCATGTTACTTCTAATGAATAAGAGTAGTGCTCCAATTCTGCTCTACTTTCAGGTTCATTAAGCTCTATCTGAGTTAGTGAAAGGACAGTACTACTGATAACGTTACCTGCAATATGTCACTATCTAATGGGTTTGCCACTATTACAAATTGTTACATTCTAAATTCTGGTATGGTTAATGGAAGGAGAATTCTAATCTGGTATCTTGCTTATAGTCTTGTCCTTGATTAATCTGAGCAGTTCAGTAAAGCCAGCACAGATACACATAATGCACAAAAATCACTCTAATGAATTGTAAGACAATCTTTTCTTGCTGGACAGTGCAGTAGAAAATCGCTATTAGTGTTGTACATTTTTTCATGGCAATTTTAAGTGTCCAACTCCACATCTACATGTGTGCTTAGAAGTGTAAGTGTACTGCTTAATCAGGTTTTCTTTGCTTTCCTAGTTTATCATCTTCACAATCTGACCATCATCTATCTGCTCTTTAAAGTAAGAACTCATTTGCTTGGTTATTTCTGTACTCTACCAAGTAGAAAGCAGCAACTAAAGTACTCTTGCTGAGCCTTTTCTTTTCCTGCATGAAAGCTTTTCTTCTTTTACACTTCCCCTGGCAGTGAATTGAATAAATTCTTTTAGTCCCTAACCTAGCACAGTTATATCAAGTGAAGGTTTTTTATGGGGACCTGGACTTATAAGTATCTCTGTCTGTACTGTGAACAAAAATGTTTTCACTCATTGTTTTGTTTCTTATTATCATGTCTTCTGTCATGTAGTGATCATCTAATTTACTTCTAAGCTGATGAGAACATAAGCTTAAAAAAATTAGGAAAGGCCTGAGAAAGGCCCCAGCACTTGCCTGGGTCAGCATCTTGAATCAGGTGAGGTCTCAAGTTAGGTATGATCTCACATCATGTTTGGAGAACAAACATGGTGCACAATTTTCAGCACTGAGCACAAGTAGTCAGCAAAGTAAGTCAGTAGGATAGCTGAGGATAATCTTATTCCCAATACCTCTTCAAATTTTGAGCATGTCTATAATAGACTATGACTCATGGCCCACATTGCCCTCTAGAATAGGGGACGAACATTTTGGGTGCAAATAATGGCTTTACAACACTGAAACTGTTACCTACACTTCACTACATCTCAGAGTTTATTACTAGAAAATAAGAGAAAATTATTCAGTTTATACCCTGCCTACAAACCATCCTCTTAACCACTCATCAGTAGTTAAATTTATTGTCCATTTGCAATGGTAAGCAGATTGTACCTGGTAACAGTTTTCTTTTTTTCACCATTGAGTTAACTGGAAAGACATCCAGCTCTCCATTTTATAGTAACTGAAAACTTCAGAGACTGCATTAAAAACGCCCTACAAGACTGTGAAAAAAAAGACACCAGAACAGTTCAGACACACTAAAAATAAACACTCCTGTTTCAAATAACTATTCAGAAATCAGATTCAGAAAGTGAAGAAAATCAAAGATCCATCTCAAATCACCTTTGTTATAGGAAAGCAGAATAGGACAATGCTCCTACCTTTTATCACAGCATGTATTTGCCCTCCAGAGGAAAGATAATAAAATAGTATTAACAAAATACAAGTGTGAGTTTCTAAAATCTAGTGGTCTTAAATGACTCTACATTGTGATTTAAACTTATTTCCTTTTAAGAGTTTCTCATAAGAAAGGACTCATAATCAGAAAAACATCAGTTTTCACTTGTCTCATTTTTATTTCAGTGAAGGTACTTTGCACTGCTATGTATAGACAGACAGCCTTTATAATTGTTTTTCCAAGTTAGACTAAACATAAGCACATTGCCCCTTTTTTTTTTTTCTTTTAGGTCATCTGAGACAGGATTTACTACTGGAAAATTCCAAGTCCATGTATGGAGATATTGACAAGCATGGGATTTTTAATTTATGCTCTGAGGTCTGTGTAGTCCAGGCAGAGGTACAGATACCTGGTGAAGCAGGAGACTTGCACACTGAAAGTTGATGTTTGGTGACCAAAAATTCTAATTTAAACTAAGCTATCTTCTTAAAATCCTAGATACCACATTTGCCAAATGTATGGTACTGTGCAGAAATGTGGATGAGTCACTGGGTCAAAAGAAATGCAAAAGACTGGCTGTTACTCCCTCGTTGATGAACACATTTGGGATGGGGGAGTTCTCAATACTATTTCCATTCCTAATGAGATATGTAGGTCTTAATCTGCATAATGCACATAAGGGGCCTAAAACTAGTCTTCAAAATTGACATCCTTTCCACATGATTTTTCTGGGCCCAATGGATCTGTTTTTTCTGCTTCTGTCCTGGCTCCCTCCAGAGAAGAAGGGGAAAAGGGGCTCAATTCATAATAAGATTAGGATTAGGAAATCAGTAGAAAATCATCCTCCCATTTCTTAAATCTAAGGTTTAATCACTAACCCAGATTATAGTGTACAAGACAGACATCTGTTTCTTGCTTTTAAAGCTGCAGAAGTCTGCCTTCAGCAGAGACGTCCATCTGAACCTGAAGAAAGGATGGCATCTCCTCCACTAAATGAATTACACATTTATCAGAGGAAAACAGGACTTAGAATCATAGAATAGAATCATGGAATTGTTTAGGTTAGGAAAGACCCCTAAGATCATTGAGTCCAATCATTAACCCAGCACTGCTAAATCCACACGAAACCTTAAGTGTCCTTAAGTGCCTTATCTAGACATCTTTTAACTACCTCCAGCAATGGGGATACCACCGCTTCCCTGGGAAGCTTGTTCCAATGCTTGACAACCCTTTCCATGAAGAAATGTTTCCTAATATCCAATCTAAATCTTCCCTCACACAACTTAAGGCCATTTGCTATTGTCCTATTGCTTGTTACTGGGAAGAAGAGACTTACAAGTAGACTTGGGATATACTGCACGTCATCCACAGAATGTCTGATAACACAGCTGTCCTTTCAGACCTGCTGACAGATCATTATTTCTCCCCATTTGCTGTGAGCAGACTATGAGCACCTGACACATGAACCCCAACTGTATGACAGAGGCACACAACTGCAACCTCCCAAAATCCTCTACTCTCTTGCCTTCAAACAGTAGCGCCCACCTTGTACCAAGAGCTGTACACTTGTGTTCCTTTATCCTGAGGATTACAGCAAAGCAGCCTAGAGAGAACAAGAGGATGGGAAGGGAGGGAAGAGGAGTTGGAAGGCATGTACAACAATCTGGTTCAACTGCCCCACCACTTCAGGGCTGACCAAAGTTTGTAGCATGTCCACATGCCTCGTAAACACTGACAGTCTTGGAGCACCGACCACTCTCTCTAGGAAGCCTGTTCCAGCATTCAACCACCATCTCGATAAAGAAATGCTTCCTAGCATCTAGTCT
>NW_020957095.1:0-2991 GCF_003031625.1 Empidonax traillii | reverse complement strand
AGGCATGTACAACAATCTGGTTCAACTGCCCCACCACTTCAGGGCTGACCAAAGTTTGTAGCATGTCCACATGCCTCGTAAACACTGACAGTCTTGGAGCACCGACCACTCTCTCTAGGAAGCCTGTTCCAGCATTCAACCACCATCTCGATAAAGAAATGCTTCCTAGCATCTAGTCTGAACATTCCCCAATGCATATTTGAACCATTCTCACATGTCTTGTCACCTCCCTCTACACTTTTCTTCCCCAGGAAGCTGTAGAGAGCAGTGAGGTCATTCCTCAGCCTTCTTTTTCCAAACCAGACAAGCTCAAAGTCCTCAGTCACTCCACACAGGACATGCCTTCAAGCCCTTTCACCATCTGTGTTGTCCTCCTCTGGACACATCAAGGACTTTCACATCCTTCTTAAATGAAGGGGCCCAGAACTGTGCACAGTGCTCAAGGTGAGGACACACGAATACAAAGAGGGGATTTGGGTAATCCCCTCTTTTGCCCAACTGGTTACACTGTGTTTGACGCAGTAGAAGTCATCAAGTGCATTTCACTATCTGAGATCGCCATGAAGATAGTTTTGCTCTGACAAAGCTTTTTTTTTGTTGTCCAGACTTCCACTGTAGTTTACAGTTGCCAGGCTGGGCCTTTGATCCTAAAGGAAGGACAAGGACTATTCTCCCCATGTTGGTTTCAGCAGATCAGAATGTGAAATGGGGCTTTTGATTTCAGCTTTCAGTTAAGTAGCTAATTAGACAAAAATTCTTTATCAACAGGGAATATCCCAAATTTATACAGGAAACAGATGCAGCACTTACATGAATAATATTCCTTAAACGGACAACCATGAAATACAAACATAGGCAAAATACTCTACCCCTGGAAACATTGAAAATATCATCTGACAAGGCTTCAGAAACAAACTGAGCATATGTAATTTTAACACCATTATAACCAAAGAAATAATGTTATGCTGCATGATTTTCTTTTGATTTTACCCTTTCCCTTTTAAGGGAATTAAATGCTAGGATTTTCAGAGCTGTGACAAAAAGTCACTTACAGAGTATGTGACTCTTTGACCATCAGAGTACTTCCTGCTGTAACTGTCTGATTATACCTTGGCAGGGGTAATATAGCCATTTCAGCAGAAAAAAATTTAGTCTTTTGCAATAATTCTTCACACAAAGAGCAAAATCAAATACAATTACTTACTAAAGAAAACTGTGAGGAACTGTAATACAAGGACAAAACCAGACAACTTTTTTTCTGATGAAAAACAGAATAGCTATTTTTGAAACCACCATAATTTTTTTCCTACTAAAAAATTGCAAGAAAAAAAACTGTGATAATCAAACTGTACCACTTTTGTTTCTTAAAAAATATTTAATTAAAACAAAGCCAAGCTTCTTATTTAAATAAGAAAAAAAAGGATGTTTTTTGTTGAGCAAAGTGTGTTCAATTCAGAAGTTTCTGGTTTTGGTGGTTTTTTCTTTTTTACCAAGGGGAAGTAAACTCCAGATAGCTAATGTGAAAATATTTCTGCACCACACTTAGACCAGTACAATTACACTCTCATCTTCCTAGAAGACTTCAGTAACATTCTTAGTGGGACACTTGCTCTTACCTAAGACTTGCAGATTTCAAATGGCAGTGTTCAAATCAGTTGTTCAAACCAGTTGCAGATGAATGTGTTTAAGGGAAAGACATGAAACTAGATTTTGCTCACTGAGAAGATAACAAGCAACTTCTCAGTGCAATAACTTGATTTTTCTGGTTTTTGCTGCTCTGACCCACTTTGTAGATTAATTAAATGGCACTAGTTGATTTGGTTTGATTTGATTTGATTTGAAGAGATGAGGAGATGCTATGTGCCCTTTTGAAGGTTAACAACACTGAGGACTATTACAAAGGTAGTTTATCTACTTCCACCGAGATTTTTTGCATGTTCCTTAGAAACAGTCTTCTAGGTCCTTAGAAACAGACTGTCCTCAGTAGTCTCTTTCTAAAGTCAGTCAACTAACACACAGTAATCATTATGCTATGATCCATAATATTACATGCCTATGTTTCCTTTAATTACCAACTTAGGGTTCTTAAGGTTACTCTGCAACAAGTTTTTCCATGTGATGGGTTACTGCCCATATCTGAAAAAGGAGTACACAATGGATTTTGCTAAACTTTAAGATTCTCCTCAATCTTAGATTCTCAGTTCTGGGAGGATACTCTGTGGCTGCTCCTTCAGGGAGCAGCTGCTTCATGCTGCAGTTTTCAGTTCAGAGGGGATGTTCAGCATCTGGCTGTCCCAGAAGAAGTTGAGCTGGCATTCTGCTTCCTACTGAACAGACCTCAGCAACATTACCCAGCAGATCTGGATAAAAATTAAGCACTGAGATCCAAGCTAAGGTTTATGGAAGGAGTCCCAGACAGTGCTGATGAGGCTGCACTGAGGCATAACAGCATGGCACTCTCTGCAGAACATAAAGGTTTGTTATCTCCTAAGTACATATTAAACTCTACTTGATTTCTTCAGAAGTTTAGGTCTCCAGCCACTCTGTGTCCAGCCTGTAGCACTGCAGGGCGTTATTGTGGCCAAAGTGCAGGACCTGGCACTTGGCCTTGTTGAACCTGGAAATAACACACTACTTGAACCTCATCCCACTGGAAATAGTCCAACTCTCCAGTCTGTCCAGGTCCTTCTGCAGAGCCCTTCCACCTCCCCAACATAGTATCATCTGCAAATAATCGTATGGGAATGCACCGTCTCACTGTAACAGGCATCTGGTTTTTTCCCCAGCGGTTTCATTATTCAACATAAATCTCACTAAAATATCTCATGATAATACCTTTCTGATCCTGTTTTGTTTGCTTCCCAAATCCCATATTTTTGAAACAATCTTTCAATAATTAATTGTTAAGACATTTTCAGGACCTGAGATATTTTTAGTATGCAAATTAATTACACATTTGCAATAGAAATGTTCCAAATTTCTGAAGTATGT
>NW_020957094.1:49583-54395 GCF_003031625.1 Empidonax traillii | reverse complement strand
CAGCAGAGACACAATTAGAGCCCAGGGGAGGGGGGCGGGTAAGGCACTTGACCGAACGTCAGGAGACCTGGGGGGGGTTCGGGGAGGGGGGAACACCTGGAGACCCCCCCACAATGAGTAGGTGGGAGGGGGGTTGTCAAACGGTGCCTCAGTTTCCCTGTGGGAGTGAAGCTGGAGCAAAGCCCTGGGGGGGGCCCCCTGACCCCCATCCCACCCCCGACCCTCCCCCTGCAGAGGTGGGACCCCAACCTGAGCACCCCCCCAGAATCGCTCCTGCTCACCTGTAGTCCCTGCTCAGCCCCCCACCCCGGGTCACACATCCCCACTTTTACTAAGGACAGACCCCAAGGTGGGGGGGGAGAATGACAGGGGACTCCCCAGTTTGTAGGAGCCCAGACCTACTGGGGTGTCCCAACCTCATTTTGGGAGGGTTCTGGCTCCTTGGGGGGACATCCCCTTTGTGCCGGGGGCGGGGGGGGGGGGGCACAAACACAGGTGCCACCCCTGTGGGGGAACACACACCAACAGGTGACCGGCGGGGCGACACAGGGTCACCTGGGGACACTCCAGCCTTGGGGGGGACACAGGAAGGACACATGCTGGGGGGGATGGGGGTCCCTGGGGGGGACACACAGGACAGGAGGGACACGGCAGGGGACACACATGCAGGTGCCTGCAGACAGTGGCCCCGGGGGGTACACGATGGGGGGGACGTGGGGGCCACACGGGGGGTCCAGGAGTCACATCGGCCCCAGGGAGGGGACATGGTACCCCCAGAGCCTAAGCTGAGACCCCCCCCCCCCCAGGTCCCCCAAAATGTGGCCAGTTTCTGGGCAGCTGCCCAGAAACTGCTGCCCTCTCCAAGCCCCCAAAGCCCAGGGGGGGCACCAGACCCCCGAACTGGGGAGGGGTCCCACAGTGGCACTGGGCATCGCTGGGGGTCCCTGCCCCAGGGGGTGCCTGTGGGGGGGTCCCTAAACCAAAGGGGTCCCTGGTTGGGGGGTCCCTGCCCCATTGGGGAAGGGAGGTCCATTTGCAGGGGTCCCTAAATCAAAGGGGTCCCTGCTTGGGGGATCCCAGCTCCTGGGGATCCCCATCTGGGGAGGTTCCTGTCCCACGGGTGGGTCCCAGCCCCTGGGGCTGCTTGTCTTGGGGGTCCCTAAACCAAAAGGGTCCATTTCTGGTGGGGCCCTGTCCAATGGGAGGGGTCCCTGCCCCTCGAGGTGCCCATTTTTGGGGGGTCCCTCTACCACAGGGGTCCCCACACCTCCCTGAGGTCCTGGCCAGTGGGACCCTGACCCTGGGGGTGCCCAGGTGGGGGGTCACTGTTTGGGAGGTCACAACCCTTGTGGGTTCCCAGTTGGGAGGGTCCTGTCCCATGGTGGGGGTCCCTACCCTGGGGGCCCCTGTTTGGGAGGAGTCGCTACCACTGGGGGCTCCATTTAGTGGGGGGGTGGGGGGGTGCCTCCACCACAGGACTCCCCCTACTCTCCCAGCATGGGTCCCCCTCCACTGGTGGGGTCCCTACTCCTGGTGGTCCCCTGTCCCATGGAGGGGGGTCCCTACCCCCGGGGGGAATCTGTCTGGGGGGTTTCCTGTCCCATGGGAGGACCCTACCCCTGGAGAGACCTGTCTGGGGGTGTTCCCAGTCAGGGGGGCTCCCAAGGGGGTTTCCCCAACTGTCCCAACACAGGTCCCCCCTTCCACCCTCCCCATCGGGGGTCCCTAGGGTGGGGTCGGGGGGGGTCACTGCAGCCCCTCCCCAGGGGGAGCCCCCTCTGGCTCGGGCCCCCCTGCCTCAAATGGGGGCTCTGGGCCCATGATGTCGGGCTCCAGCTTGCCGGTGTCGTTGATGAAGGAGGTGTACGAGTCGCCCTCAGCCATGAGCAGTTTGAGTTTGGGCATCCAGCTCTTGCGCACGACCCGCCGTGCATTCGTGCACATGTCGGCCGCGATTGCGTTCATCTCGCTCTCCTTGAAGTCGGGGGCGAAATTCTGGCAGTAAACTGGGGGAGGAGGGACACAAGGAGGGGCTCAGGGAGAGGCTTGACCGGAAACGAGCAGCTGTGGGGTCTCTCCCCTTGTCCTCTCCTTAGTGCTGGGAAACTGCAGGCATGGGGGGGAGTGGTGTTGCGTTGGCACCTCCCAGGGGTACCCCCAGTCCTGGGGTCCCTCCTTGTCCCAGCCCTGGGGCTTTAAACTTGGGGGGACACGTGGGGAGAGGTTCTTGGGGTGCAAAAGCAACTCGAGGCTGTTGGGGGTCATGGCAGAGCTCAGGGGGTGGGCTGGGGGGAGGTTTGGCTCTAAAAGGCAGCTGTGGGGTCTCTTTCCCTGTTCCCCTCTTGGCACAACATTAGCCCTAAAAACCTCCTTCCCTGGGCCCCCCGGCACCCCAGGCCCCTCCCATTCCTAGAGTGGCCTCATAGCCTCCTGACCCCCAAATTCCCAAGGTGTTCCCTTGTGTCCACCTGAGCCCCCCAGGCCCCATGTGCCCCTCTCATTCCCAGGGTGCTCTCAGGGCCCCCCGAACCTAGCCCAGCCCCTTGGAGAGGCCCCCACTCACACTTCACCGCATGCAGCACCCGACTGTCCAGCGGTTTTCGACTGGGGTCGTTGCTTGATGAGCGGATCCCGGTCCCGCAGCTGTTGGCCAGTGTGTTCCTGGAGGAGGTGAGGTACAACCGCTGTAAACCCCTCCCCAAACCCTCCAGGACCCCAACTGGGGGGCGGGGGACCCCCAGAGCTGCTCACCGGTCGAAGAAGGAGGCGAGAAGGCGGCGCAGCAGCACCTTGTGCCTTGTACCCGCACTGACGTGGCAGTTCATGAGCTGCGCCCGCGTGATGAACACGTTGGTGCCTGGGGAGGGGGCACGTGGGGGGGGGTCAGCAGGGCTGAGGGAGGGCCCCCGAACCCCCCGGGGACCCTCCCTCCGTACCGGTGATGAGCTCCAGCTTCTCAGCGGGGTCCCCCTCGTCGTAGAGCTTGGGGTGGCAGCGGTTCCCGATCTGGGTGACAAGCTCGGCCGGCAACGACGCCAGGTCCTGGCGCACACGGAAACGGGCACGGGGCTCTGGGGGGGGCTGCTCCGGCAGGGCCTCCACCTTCTCTGAGGCTGGGGGGGGCATGGCAGGGTAAGGGGGGAGTCACTGAAGGGGGGGCACGGGGTCATACAGGGGGACACAGATCCCAGGGATGCACTCCAGTCCAGCCACAGGACTCCAGGAAGGGACTGCTTGGGCAGGGCCTCCATCTTCTCCAGGGCTGGGGGAGCACGGGGGGGTCAGAGGGGGTACATGGAGGTGCACAGACCCTGGGGATCCCCCCCTGAGTCTTGGGGTGTCTCTGATGTGCCCATGGAGGATGGAGGGGGTCAGGGAGCTCACCTGTTTTGACCACGCCCCCCATGGGCAGAGCCTCGTGTGACCACATCCCCTATAACCCCCTCTTCACCCAAACCTCACCCCCTGGGGTGGAGCTTTATCACCCCAAACCCCAGCAGTGGGATCTCATTGGCTCACAGCATGTGGGCAGGACCTAGATGGCCACACCCACATGTGACCACACCTCCCACCAACACACACCTGATCCCCAAGCCCTACTTTTCTCACACCCAATGGGTGGGGTCTCATCTGACTCCACCCCAAGGGCATCTCCCCCAACACCACCCCCCCCCACCCTTGGGGTCTCACCTGCCATGCCCACGTTCATCATGCTGTACATGGTGTACATGTTGCAGATCTGCCGATACTGCTCATCTGAGCCTTCCTCACCACCATCCTCCTCCTCATCCTCCTCGTTGTGGAAGGACCCAGGACTGTCGCTCGTGTAGGCGCTGGAGGTGCCCCCGGGGCTGGTCTGGTCGGCCGTGGGTGGCACCGGGGTGGGTGCCGGGGCGAGGTTGGCTCCAGGGGGGTTGGGCGGGCGTGGGGCTGCAGTGGCGGCGTCTGAGAATTTGGCCATTTTCCTGCTGCCGTTGCCCCCGGCGTCCTTGGGCCCCCCGTCCCAGAGCCGCTTGAACACGAAGGTGCACTGGACGCCGTCGGGCTCCCCCTGCTCCGTTTTCACCCGGGACACCAGGGGCAGCGCCCAGCCCTGCCCCGCCGACGTCTGCGCCACCGGGCTCTGCGGCTCCGAGCCCGGCGTGTCGTCGCCGTGCAGCCCCTGCGAGTCGCAGCTGGGCGAGCTGACCTTGAGGAAGAACTCAGTGCCCTTCTCCATGATCTCCTGGATCTGCAGGAAGCCTGCCGTGTACATGAGCAGGAACTGGTCGCCCACGTTCATGCTCAGGCGGCCAGTGTAGCAGAAGCTGAGGATCTGCTGGAAGGACTGGGGCTGCACGGCCGCCGGCAGCTCCACCACGGCGCTCTTGGAGCTGTGGAACAGGTCTCGGAAGTAGGAGCTGCTGGCGGCCAGCACGGCCCGGTGGGCCTTGAACGCATGGCCCTTCACCACCACGGACACGTCGCAGAACAGCCCCTGCAGCCGCTGCTCGTTCAGGCACTCCAGGATGCTGTTCCCAAAGTTGGGGATCTCCATCTGCAGCGTCTGCGCCATGGCGGGGGGCACGGGGAGCCTGGTGGGGACAGGGGGAGGGGCAGGGACACGGGGAGGAGTGGGAAACATGAGTAGGGAAGGAGGGCAGGGAACATGATGAGGCACATGGAGGGACAGGGGACATGAGGAGACAGGGCAGGGGACATGCAGAGGGGGCAGGAGGGGCACAGGGGACATGGGGAGGGGAAGGGGAGGGGCAAGGGACACAGCAGGGACGTGGTGTGTGTGTGGGGGACACAGACACAGAGCCAGGAGGG